>NC_057814.1:485009935-485034107 GCF_018294505.1 Triticum aestivum | reverse complement strand
AGTCGACTGAAGTGTAGCTAAATCGGAGCAGAGCAGCAGCACGAGCAAGGGGGAGAGCAGCAGCAGCTGGGCGAGCGAGTGATCGAGCGAGAGCTGGAGCAGTAGCAGTAGATCCGGCTGGTATGGCCGCCGCCGCCGAAGGGGCCTCGCACTGGGGGAGAGCCGCCGTGGAGATGTCGCCCGCGGCGCCGGCTTCAAGGTAGCCGCTCCATGGGGTTGCGGGATGGAGCACCGTTGGCGCCGGGAGGTTGAGCTAAGGAGAAGGTGCGATGCGATGAGTGTACAACCTCTTTGGTGGCGCCGAGTAGGCCTCGGCTTCGTCCGAGGAGTCGGTGAGGATGTTGCGGCTCCGGTGGAGCAGGTTAAGGCGGCGCTGTGGGGATGGAGCAACCACGATAGACGAGGCGATCGTCAGAGCAGCTCCTTGGAGGTGGAGGGCGGGGCGGCTGAACCGGCGGGATAACGAGATGGACGACGGATCCTCATCCGGGGAGGTGGACGAGGGACGTCGAGCTGTTGCGGTGGACGACATCGTCGGGGAAGAGGCTCCGGCTGGGCAACGGTGAGGTGGCGGACGGAGGAGGGTGGGGTTTCGCGGCTGGAGTGGAGAGGTTATGGCGGCCTGGAATTTCGAATGGCAAAAAGGAGGCGATGGGAGGGGCGAACCATGACTTAGGGACGCGCTTGTCCAAAATGTAGGGTGTGTTACAAAAGTACCCCCCACTGATTTGAACTAGCGGCCCTTTCGGCTCAGGGTTAGAAGGGGGATTTCACGTGTCGGGATTTGGCAGCTGGAGGGAGTTTTCGCGTGCGTAGTAATTTCGGGATAGCAAGGCGCGGGTTGTGAAGGCACTAGTTTTGGGAGCACGATATCTGAATTTTCGGGATATAACAAGGCGCAGGTTGAATTTTTGGGACAAGCCTAACGTGTAATATTGTACTTGTATGTGCCAAATCAATTCGCACTTCCCTCAACCAAAAAGAAAACGAAAAAAATAAAACTATTCACACCACACAAAGAGAGAGTCTTGCCCCGTTTTACTATAAAAATGCTATTCAAAGCTACTCCCTCCTTCCATCTATATAGGGCCTAATGCGTTTTTCGATGCTAACTTTGACCAAATATTAGAGCAATAATATATGACATGCAACTTACACAAAGCACACCGTTAAATTTGTGTGTGAAAGGTTCTTTCAATGATATAATTTTCACATTGTGCATGTCATGTACTATTAATCTTGTCAATAGTCAAAGGCATTCTTAAAAAACGCATTACGCCCTATATAGATGGAAGGAGGGAGTAGGAATCCATGTTATGTCCAATTATTTTTTTGCTTGCTGTATAATGCATGTAACCTACTCATACCAACATTTTAGTGCATTCCAAATGTCTATACTACCGCTGCAATTCGAACTAAATTTGAATTTGTTTCTCTATTTCAATAAGAATCTACAATCATGATTGTTGCCAACTTCAACCGTCATTCGTGTATTACCTTAATAACACACCACATGATTACTATAGAGATAGATATGAACTATGTGTACTACATGAACTCGAATTCTATTTTTTGAATACACTTGATGTTTATTCCAAATAATAGTACATTTGATGTACTAACTATATATTCATAATCTAAACCATGTTCCATACGTGTACACCGTGTTTATCACACATAGTATAGTGCCCTGCCCCCTACATTATGACAAGTTTAGACCTGAGCTGCAAAAGCCACACATTAGCCCAAATTATGATCAATGTTCTATATATTATACGTAGTACTAGCAAGATGCCCATGCGTTCCACAGAACATCAACATGATCAAGGGGAGGCCTAATTTGCAAATATGGAGAGGGGTGTGGGTATCTTTTTTCAAAATTGCAATAGTTTCCTTCCTATCCGTTAGATATAAATCAGACGGCCTATATTGTAGGATGGCAGGCACACCATCATCAACAACTCCATTTTTTATAAGAGTAGAGATAAAATATATTATATGTAGTATAACATGTTCATAACCACACCATGTGTATCACCGTTATATATATTCACACATGCGTCAGTTTAAAATACTATGATAAATTCTTCAAATATCCGAATTCACTTTTTATAATGAAGTATGATCTCTATTCGTCTTTTACACCCACACAATCCTCTTATCTTTGTAGCTAGCTAGCGCTAATTAACTTTCTCTCGTGCATGTACACGCCCGCATCCCTCTCACCCTCCCTCAGCATTCTCTAGCTCCATCGCACAAATTCGTCTTTTCACTTTAGGTCGTTCACCCATGGTGTGTGTATGACACACATCGATCGATATGCCTCTCTAGCCAGGTGTGCCTAGCACAAAACACAAGCTTCCCCTCTTCTCTTATCACCGTCCATGCCTCACTCCCACCACTCTTTTCATCGATCTCGTACTCGCACACTCCTCCCCCTCGATATAGTATGACTCTCGCACCACCTCCTAGATGCATCCCTCTCTCTCTATCCTTCTCCCCGTGCCTCATTTGCTTCTAACACACACCTGCATGTATATCGATCGATCTCCGAACATATACGTAGGTCGACTTTAACTATCCCCCCCATCGATCGACGTAACTCACAAGTTATGTCTCTCCTTTCTCTGACAAAGGACGATTGATCTTCCTATGTAGTTATGTCTGCTTACCACAGCCATATCCCCCCCTCATCATTCGTGCATGCCTCCTGACCCGTCTCTCACACGCACGTGCACAGACAGGCAGCCATCCCCTCTCTTATTGATATTGCAGGCGTGCCCTCCGGTTGTCTAGCAAGCCTATCCCACCATTTGTTAGAAGCAACTCCACTACCACCCCCTCCAACACTCTAGCTCTGTCTCTCTCCCAACCTTATTCCTCTCCTACACATATGCATGGATGCCGATCGATCTCCCTTAATACATCAGGTAGATCGATCTCCCTTAATACTTGAGATAGGCCTCTCTCCTCCTCCACACATATACCAGCCATTGTACCTCTATAGTTATTTAGGCCTCCCCCCACCACACACCAATAGTCGAGCGCTGTAGGTAGGTATCCATGCCACAGAGACAAACTGCACCTGTCCCCTCTCACGCTCCAGTAGGCCAGCCACTCTATATCTTTGATGTGGGCACACACAAATTCGATGCCACTCTTTATCGATTGCGCGCGCGCACACACACATCATCCCTCTCTTCGATTCTATGGACATCTCAAGCCAATGATACCTCCACTCTCTTCTCGTCGATTGCCCCCTCTATATATATGATATGTCCAGGACTCTATTTCACACACATTGCATATGTTACATTTTTTGATTGACCCCACCCCCCCAAAAAAACTCTCACGAACCCACACACTATATCTCTCTATGTTTCTATCTCTCTCACACAACCCCACGTAGGTGATGTACGTATACAAGAAGAGAATAGGTGCACCGTGCACGTACTCACGCTTCGTGCCCAGCCACACCCGCGCGGGTACATGGTGGAGCTCATTTCTGTACGAAATGGCAGCCCACGTGCTAATTTGAACGCGTGTAGCGGTTGTTTACCTACGGAGGTCGTGTACCACGCGTGCACGAAATAAAGTTCGACTTGATGCGTTGGCGCGTTATTTTTAAATAAAGTTATATCGCTCAATGGCACGTACACAAAATATAAAACGATTTTTATGAAGAAAAAGGTAGTCCGCTCCACTATATACAATGGAGCCTGCCTGCCTGGTTTGTCTCTCTTCAGAGTATCTCACACAAGGCTGCGGTGGCCTCTCTCTCTCTCACCGTTGGTCACTGATCCGTTCGCATCCCATCCGCCGGCGGAAAGGGAGGACGTGCATCGTTTCTCCGTTCAACGGCGCCGAGGCAGCACGTCCCGATCTGCGGTACACGCCGTTCTCTCTGACCAAGCTTCGGCGTGGTAGGGCCTATGCCACCTACTCGCTGCCGCAGTATGGGCAGATTCCGCCCGCCGCCGCTCACCTAGTTACATCCCGATGACCTCCAGGTATCCCCTCCGGCCTTGCTCCACTGCCCGTCTTCCCACGTCGCTGCATGTGGATCTTCCATAGTTCTTTGCCCAAAACGTACCTCGTCTGACGTACTTTCCATATTGCAATCTCGTCCTCACACCGTTTTAGACAAACACAATCGTGTTGTTATCTTCCCTTAGGACAAGGAATATGCTTATTTTTTGTCGTCGCATGTGTCATCAACTGTTATTGGCCAGTAATTGTTTCCTTTCTACCTCTTTTTTTGCAAACAGGGCTATCCATTTCACCTCGTTGCTATTGTGACCTTTTGGTGAACTGCACAAATCACTTTTTTCTTAAGAGTGTTTTGTGCAGTTCTACCAAAATGTCACACGGTCAACGTCTCTACATTTCAGTGCGACTTCACAAAGGGAGATTGGTTTTGCTCTATCCTCCTCATCCAACTCCGAGCCTAATCTTGTCCAACTAGTTAGTCTTAAGAGAGACTGCAAAGGTGACCGGCTTCTATTTGTGTCTTTTTGTTTCATCAGCAGTCCTCTATTATCGCAATCACACTTAATATCTTTGGAACAGGGACGCTCAGCTCTATTTTAGTAGAACTGCACAAAATGATCGGAATGTTGCATGCTCCAGACAACTACTTTTTCCCCAACATGCCTTGTAGATTTAGACAGAGCTGGGGGGACGTTGCTGCCAATGAAAGCATGGATCAATTTTAATTTAACACCTTCTCACAACTTTGTCTTCAGTTGAGATGTAAATATTAGCTCTGATTAGCAAGGAAGTTAGTTTTTTAGTGATTCCGAAAGAGCATCGATGGCAAGACACACGAAACAAAAGCTGAAAGCTCACACCATTGTACAATTTCATGTTGCTGGAAAATAATTTGTATAGTGCGTCAATTATGTAAACAAATGCTAGAAGCTATAGCATTGCCAGAAGCCTCTTCGGCATCCGGGTCCATGTGCCATGCACAAAATTATACTCCTTCGTTCCTAAATATTTGTCTTTTTACAAATTTCAAATGGGCATATTTTAGAGTGTAGATTCACTCATTTTGCTTCGTATGTGTACTCCCTCCGTTCCTAAATATTTGTCTTTCTAGAGATTTCAACAAGTGACTACATACGGAGCAAAATGAGTGAATCTACACTCTAAAATATGTCTATATACATCCGTATGTAGTAGTCCATTTGAATCTCTAAAAAGACAAATATTTGAGTAGTCACTCGTTGAAATCTCTAGAAAGACAAATACTCCGGAGTATATTTAAGAACCGAGGGGGTAGTGCACAGCCGCATGGGAGACTCAGACCGGTCGTTGCGCCGCATTAATAGTGAGTAATGAGTAGTCAAATCATAAGCCCCACCTTTCCCACTGTAAATTAGTCAGAAGAAGCAACCATCAATACACTCTTCTTTGAATCCGCTCATACTACTCCATCCATCACTGTTTATAGAGCGCGCTTCAGAAAAAGAGAAAATCTCTGGGACCAAGGCGACTAGCGATCGGCCTGAAAAATAGCATTGGTAATTATAGCACGACGTCTATTACTACTAGTGGAAATAAGGCGTACACACATGCATGCAGTGCTTCCACCCCGGGTACACACATGCATGCACTTACTCCACTCCGTAGTACTACATCGATAGAAAATTGCGGTTACCACGCCCTAATTAATTGAGCATTAAACCAAACGCGTCTAAAGTCTCTCTGGTGGTGGAAATGCATTGAGAGAAATGCATCATAATGAAGCGCGCCATGTAAAATGTGACGGAGGGAGGAGTAGTATGAAGGTGCAAAACCAAGTACGCGTATGGCCAGTCGGTCAACGCACCTCCTCTTGGCATATCACTGACATGTGGGCCGAAGTGTGAGCAAACCGATCTCAATTGACGGCAAAATGGCCAACCCGCCGTTCCTTGAGAGAGACGAGGAGCGAGAACACACAGACGGGCTCGCACGGAGGCCAAGATATATTCGAGCATGGTTGATCGATATCATAATTACTTGTTGGGCTGCCGTTTTCCGCCCTTCTCCGGAATAAATGTGTACTTTATCGAAGAATAAAAAATAAGAGTACAGAGGCTCCACCATGCGGTTCTAGTAGTAGTACTACTTGTACTACTAAACCTTGCGCTTGGCTCTTCGCCTCTTCATGAAGTCGAACAATGGTGCTACTCCGCATGTTCGGTAATACAGTGTATGCCTCTGGCAATCTGACACCGAATGAACTGATGCATGTCCACCGCCTGGGCGAGGGTACATTGCATTAGTCAAAAGGCGTAAGCGAGCTTCACCTTGTCCTACAAGCTTCTCCTCGTTCTGCGAGTTGATGGGACACACCAACAAGTAGTGCTAGTCCATACTCCCTCCTTTCCGGTAAATGAGAGAGCTTTATTCATATATAAGCATTCTTAGGACGATCAGCCAAGACACAGGTCACTAGGAAGCGAGGTACCCCGCAAAAAAAGAAGTAGGAAGCGAGGTGTTTCATCAAGCGAGCTCTCGGCCACATTCAAAGTGCAGCAAGCACGGTTCGCACAAAGATGCGCCGCAAGGTTTGCTGACCTGTTTACATGCTGAATAACAAAAAAAGAGGAAATATTACCGAGCGCTCCTATTTTTAACAGGATATGAGCCAGAATTAAGCGAGAATTGTGGCGAGTGTTCCATGCAATCAACTTCCATTATCACATGCGATAACCCTCGAAGAGAACCAAATGTGTTGAAGATTGCTTTATCACATTTTAAAAATATAATAAGAGTGTAGACGCTCCTCCATCCGGTTCCTAGTACTAGTATAGTACATACCCTATAGACTATAGTAGTAGTACTAGTACTAGTAAACTTTGCGCTTGGCTATTCGCCTCTTCGGGAAGTGCAACAATAATAGTACTAGTATAGTGTATGCTTCTGGCAATCTGACACCGAATTAACTGTTGCACGTCCACCACCTGAGCGAAGGAGAGCTTTCATTAGTCAAAAGTTTCTCCTTGTCCTGCGAGCCACCGCGCGCAAGCTTCTCCCGTCCTGCAAGCTTCTCCTCATTCGACAAGTTGACGGGACACATCAAAGTAATTCTAGTCCATACTGCCTCCTCTCCGGTTAATATGGCTTAATTTCAAACAAGATAAATACACTGTCTGTCACTGTATATTTGTAAAAGTATGGTCAGTGGACTTCATAATACGCTCATTGCGCTCAATATATAAATTTTTCGGTGTTTATACGGTCACTAGCTCACCCTGGCTGAGTATGTGTGTGCATGCACGTGTAGGTTGCGCACTTGAGCGTGACCGTGTGTGTTCCGTCGTGTGCTCGGACATGCATGCATTAGGGCGTCGCACGCGTTTTTGCGTCCATGTGTACGTGTGACTGTTGCATACACGTAGGGGGAATATGTGTAGGGGCCACTAAAGGAGCAGTCAAATCACACAATAAGTTAGTCGGAAGAAGCAACCATCATTTCACTCTTGAATGACACGTACGCAATATAAAATGGTTGATATTGAGAGAAAAATAAAACCACTATATATACACTAGCAGGAGCCTAAGCTACAAGCCTGTTTGCTTGGGTTGCTCTCTTCACAAGCATAGAACGACGGTGGCCACACCGCTGGTCACATATCCAGCCTGATCTCGCAGCTGGGGGAAGGAAACAATGTTCTGCGTAGACGCGGTCGACATCGGCGAGGGAAAAAATCCACAGTCGGTGCGTCCCAATCGGGGGTCACCGCGGTATGGGCCGATGCCGCGTCCCAACCGCCCTTCTAGCTACATCATGACGTCCCAGGTAGTCCATCTTCCTTTTGGAGCCGGCTTGCTCCACTGCCGCAGCTCCCCACGTAGCTCCATCTCCATGTCGATCTTTCTCTACTTCTACCGGCTTCTACTTGTGATGAGTTTATGTCTCATGAACTAGTGCCAGTACTATTATTCTAATCACACTTCTTCAATATCTTTGCCATCAGGGATGCTCAGCTCGATTTTAGTGGAGCTGCACAAAAGCATGGTATGATCCGAGGGTGCCAGCCGTCTTTCCTTCGACAGGTTCTACCTGGCCAGGAAATTAAATCCTGTTTAGGGTTTAGGGTTTAAGTCGTAGTGACCCCATCAGTAGTTTTTCTGTCATACACGCTCTCAAAACTTTTGTCTTTAGTTGTGAAGTAAATATTGGCTATGATCTGTGAATCATTGAGATGCATCAGCATGCGTGTTAGTTTTCCTTTGTATTTGATGGAATGTTGTAACGGGGCAACCTTGGAGTAGGAATGAAAATGGAGTGGAAAGTTTCCGTTTTTCCAGAGAAAAAATGGAAACAGAAAGAAACCAACGTTTCGTTTCATTGGATCGCGCCATCGAGCAAAACCAACGTTTAAATTACGTCTGTCGCGTCCGTGTCTCACCCTCCTCCACGGCTCGATCCCATAAGGTCGCTGGGCATGCCACTCACTGCAAACCAAGTATACGATAACTTTCCCGCCTGCTTGTTGATGGATCGCGCCATGGAGTACTAGTACTACTGGAAGAGATTGACGAGTTGTGGGAGGACTGCTAGCTGTAACTCGGACTCCCAAGAACTTTTTACATGCATGTTGTGGCCGGCTATTGCGACCTTTGAACGCGAAGCAGTCGCGTGCACCAGGAAGCGGCGCGGGCGACGCTCTCTCGGCCGGCGCGCCGCTTCAATGCCGGCGCCAGTGAGAGGTCCCGTTCGCTCTGGCCGGGCATGAATGCGGCACTAACCGTTTCGGGTGGGAAGCACGCGCGGGTGATGAAGAGGGTTCGGGTTGGTCAGGAGCGGCCGTGGCAGCGGTCCGGACGCCCTTAAACAAGACATGTTGTATGTTAATATTGCCGCGTATATACTTAACAACGTAAATAATGTGCCAGTTGGACAAATATGATTGGAGATGGAAATGGAATTTTACGTAAACACGGATATGCATGTCTATGTCTATGTGTGTGTGCGCGACGACTCTCGCGACCCGGAAGCGGTGGCGTGTTTTTGATCGAGTTTTCTTTCTTGGTACGTTAAAAAATTGTCCGCCAGTTTTTGTTTCTTTTTTCCAGGAACGCGCGTATTATATTTAAAACCACTGCTATGGAGAGATTGTTTTACTCCATTATAGCCTCTTGTTTGATAGAGTTTCTCGCATCTCGCTCTCTCACCCTCTCCATATCAAAACAAGAGGACAGTGTCCACACTATCTCTCTCCTCACCGGTGGTCACAGATCCAGCCGAATCCCGTCCGCTGCGGGAGGTGAGGAGGTGCAGCGTTGACGTTGTCGCCGTCGGCGATGGAGGAAGCCGATGTGCACCGTCCTCTCGGAGCCGGCGCTGGCACGGATGAACGTCCTCCGCGCCCTTGTTCGCTGCCGTTGTGTGGGAAGATCCCGCCCGCCTGCCTAAGCGACACCTCGCCCACCTGAGGTATAACTTCTTGTACTGGTCCAGCTCCCCAGGTCGCTGCATGTGGGTTTTCTTCTATGCGACTACTCCCCAGCTCCCCATGTATAGTAGCTAGGGTTCGTTGGCTGGTCCAAGATCACCTACTATTATAGAGGAAATGCCACTCGAAAAGTTGTCCTGATTTATGCCTCGGTGGAGGTATACATTTTGTTTCGACAAAACGTACATGGTGGTTGTGCGGTCATTGTCCATATGCTCCTATTGCTGCTGCTAATCTAATTCTATCACTGGTTAAATGAAGAAATGCTTTTTCTCTCGGGTATCCTGGTTTAGTTCCCATCAAGATAATCATGATGCTTCTGTTTGTTGGTGTACTTTTCATAATTCTTATTGACAATTGAGATGTCGTTGTTAATCTTGTAAAACAAAGTAACAACACTATATCCTTTTTTTATATTTTTGGAAACAGCGATGCGTATCTCCATACCCGGGCATGTGTTCCTCAATTTTAGTGGAACTGCACAAAATTGGATGGCCATTGTTGTTCTGCCTCACTGTCCTCTGCCACATGGTTCTTCCTTCCTCGAGCTTGACTACTGAGAAGAAACAGACCACAGTGAGGATTTGTCGAATTTCATAGGTGCCTCACCCAAACATGATGCCAAATGGATGATGCATCACCACGATGACCTATCGATGCTCATGGTTGCGCCTCATGGTTGCGTCGGCTGGTGAAGCTGATCGATTTTCAATGAAAAACAAGCTCTCTTCCATCAGTGCCCTTTGCTTGTTACCCACAAAGATGATATCCTTCGTCAGTTCACCTTGGTTGCATTGGAGACGCAGTCGTCTTTCACGTTGGTGCAATTTTATCACACAATTGGCTATGAACCAAATGTTTCCTCGAAGAAGGATCGACGTTGGTACTAAGAGCATAAGTTTTATATTGATTTCTAAGCCTTCTCACAACTTTGTCTCCAGCTCCCCTGTAATTTTATTTGTCCAGCTATTAACTTTGATTAAAAGAATGGTGTGGACTAAAAACCCGGATGGACGTAGTAGCCCTCCATTTTTATTTACTCCGCATATTAGATTTGATGAAATCAAACTTTGTAAAGTTTGACCAAGTTTAGGCCGAACACAACAAACCATAATTATTAGAGAGGGCAAACTGTACATACTCTCAAAACTTTCCGATAATTGCAATTAAAATTATTTATTTGTACACACTCTCACACGTTTCCGATAATTTGGCGCATGTGTGGTTGTTCACTTAAGGGAGGGTAGTGTACCGCACGTGAAGGACAGGAAGTGCGACCAGGACGCGTGGATCATTAGTTCATCGGAAGTACTCCCTCCGTTCCTAAATATTTGTCTTTCAAGTGGTTTGCAATGGACTACCACATACGGATGTATATAGACATTTTTTACAGTGTAGATTCACTCATTTTGCTCCGTATGTAGTCATTTGTTGAAATCTCTAGAAAGACAAATATTTAGGAACAGAGGGAGTAGTAGTTTTCTTCACTGGTACGTTAAATAAAGAGTTTCGTTTCGTACTTACACAATTTAAAATGATTGTTATGGAGAGAATAAGAAAACCACTCCATTATATAGTAGTCGTATACACGAGTACTATACGGACGCAGCTTCATTGACTTTAGTGCACCTGCCTTTGGGTTTATGACAGGTGGGCCCAAAATGTGGCTGGCCCACCTGTCATACAGCCAAAAGCAGGTGCAGTTAAGGCAGCGGAGCTCAGTCCTTACTACAGTATATATATAAGCTGGAGCCTCAGTGCTTGTTCGCTAGGGTTTGCACTCTCCACACTCGCGCCGCACTACATATATATATATACACACTGGAGGCTCAGCGTTCCTTTGCTAGGGTTTGCTATATTCACTGTCTCTCACCCTCTTCACCAGATCTAAACAAGACTGCGTTGTGCCTCTGTCTCTCTCACCCCCCTCACAGCTGGCGAAGGAGGCGTCCGGATCCTGTCGCACCGGGAAGGGGAGGAGGTGCAGAGTTCACTCTATCGCCTTCGGCGAGGCGGGCAATCCACTGCCGGCTACGCTTTTCTCTTTCACCCAGTGCCTGTGCGGGAGGGCCACCGACCCCTTCTTCCTCGCTGCTGTACGTAGTGTGGGCAGATCCGACCTCCCGCTGCATGCCTTGCCACATCCCGACGACCCTAAGGTATAAGTTTCTTTGAAACCGTCATTGATCTAGCTGCATGCTGATCTTTTTCGATTTTGTAGTCGAATCTAGGTCTTGGTTCAAAGAGGAAAGAAGGGTGCGGTGGGGTAGAGCATGAATCTAGGACGTGGCTCAATGATGAAAGGAGGGAGGGAAAGTAGTATAGACTAGCTATCCAGCCGTTTTGTTGGTCGAAAATGGAAAAGGGGGGTAACCCAGTACACACATCTGTAAGGAACCGAACTCTTTGTTGAAAAGGGAAAGAAACTGGGGGGCCGGGTAGTTTGTGCAGGACTAGATTTGCTGCCCTCACATCGGAAAAAGTTTCAAATAGAACAAATATGGGACCAACGCAGATATGCTGCTTGGTTACATACTCTGCATCACCCATTTATACGTGTGGACGCACATGGTGTTGGCATGTCCCATGTCCCATCCACATGATCGTGCAGTGTGTTTTGAGATGTTGTGCTACTTGTATTGGTACTATTTTAAATAAATGTTGAATTGAAGCTATTGTATTTTAAGCAATGCCACTCAGAATTAACTACTGAACTATTTTAAGAGAATTTCTCTGTTAATATGAATCAATGCAACCGTTTTTGAAGTGCTACTGTCCTATACTTTGTTTTCCATCAAGATAAGGTAGATGCTTCTTTTTGTGGCTGCATGTTTCATCCTCCTTTATTGGCAGCAATTTTTTCCTTTTTTGCCTCTATTAAATCAGGGATATCTATTCAACTTGTTGCTATAGCAAACTTAAATGTCACACCGGCGACTTTACTTGATTTCAGAGTAACTGCACAAAACGAGATTGGATTTCCTATTCGTGTTGGCAGATTCATACGTGATCTTGTGTGCGTCATGACAGGTTGGTACTGGCCTTCATCCACATGATCGTGCAGTGTGTTTTGAGATGCTGTGCTACTTGTATTGGTACTGTTTTAAATAAATGTTGAATTGAAGCTATTGTGTTGCTGTCAATTCCCATTAAGTAGTGAACAAAAATGGGACCAACCCAGACATTATGCTTGTTGCTTTGTTACAACAAACTCTGCATCACCCCCTTTATAAGTAAATGGAAGCAGATGTTGTTGTTGCGCCCACTCTCCCCTGGAACTGTTTATGCTTTTTGTTAATCTAATGCCGCTGGTAAAATTAAGCAATGCCACTCAGAATTAACTACTGAATCTTATTTCAAAACTGCAACACTTGTTAGGGATTGGCGGGATTGCCATTTTTGTGGCCGCATGTTTCATCCTCCTTTATTGGCCAGTAATTGATTCCTTTTTTGCCTCTGTTAAAACAGGGATAATTATTCAACTTGTTGCTATTGCGACATTTTACTTCGCTTAATTTTGGTGGAACTGCACAAAATGAGACCGAATTTCCATATATGTGTTGAGATCTCTCTCAGGTCTTCCTCACGAGTTGTTTCAAATCTTGGTCTTGAAAGGTCAATACCGACTTTCCTCAGAATTAACTACTGAATCTTAGTTCAAAACTGCAACACTTGTTAGGGATCGGCGGGAGTACCATTTCTGTTAGGGATCGGCCGGAGTACATGTTTAAGAAATGTATTGTTCAGATAATGTCTCTGTTATTATATATCAGTTACAGTGTTTTACAAATGGTACTATCCTGCTTTGTAGTTCTTTCTACATGTTTAACCAAGGTATTGTTAAGATAATGTCTCTGTTAAAATGAATCAGTCGCATTGTTTTAGGAATGATACTTTTCTGCTTTGTCGTTCTTTATACATGTTGAAACAAGGCATTGTTAAGATAATGTCTCAGTTAATATGAATGAATCACACTGATTGAGAATTGCTACTCTCCTGCTTTGTTTCCCATTAAGATAAGGTAGATCAGTAGATGTTTTTCTTCTGGGAGTATAAGTCATCAACCGTTATTTCTCAGTAATTGTTTCCCTTATACCTTTTGTTGCTTACAGGGATATCAAAATTAAAGCTCGGTTTTATTATGACTTTGATTTTAGTTGAACTGCACAAAAGGAGCCAATGTGTCTAGGGCAAACTGCTGCATTAGTGGGTCTAGTTGGTCTTACCACTTTGCAGAAAGAAGCAGTCACTGTTTGCGCTACATTACACAAGGAATGATCGAGAAGCTTTACAGAGTATTAGTAGACGCTCGTGACATGACTAGTCTGAAGTGAGCATAGGAAACTCTACAACACGTGGAGTGCACTTGGCAAAAAGTGCCCAAACCAGTATAGGAAGCCAGGACAGGACTCCAAATCTGTCAATGTCATTCTAAGCAACAATGATGGGGCATCTGGGTATGGTAATCTATTTACCATACTTTCAGTTTGTTAGTCCACCGATTGGTGGGTTGACACTGGAGCCAATATTCATGTGTGTGCTGCTGTCTTTGTTTTTTTGCAGCATATAAATACGATATCCACAGGGATGCTCAGCTTGATTTTAGTGGAACTGCACAAAATGTCCAGATGGTTTGTGTCCTCCATAATACTTCATCATGCACAATACATCGAATGGTTCTCTAATCATTCGTCGTCACCTTGATCCACCGGACTATATGTTTGAATGGTGCTGCCAGCGTCGGCCATTAAGAAGGGTAAGAAGAAAGACAAAAAGAGAGATGGCTGCTTTACTTGTGGTTCAGAGGAACACTGGGCAAACAAGTGCCCAAACAAGTACCAAGAAGCCAGGACAGGACTCCAAGTCTGTCAATGTCACTCTAAGCAACAATGATGGGGCATCTGGGTATGGTAATGTGTTTACCGTAGTTTTGGTTTGTTAGTCCACCGATTGGTGGGTTGACACTGGGGCCAATATTCATGTGTGTGCTGATGTGTCTTTGTTTTCTGGCAGCATATAAATACGAAATCCACAGGGATGCTTAGCTTGATTTTAGTGGAACTGCACAAAATGTTCAGATGGTTCGTGTTCTCCATAATACTTCACATCATGCACAATACATCGAATGGTTCTCTAATCATTCGTCGTCACCTTGAGCCACCAGGCTAATAGATGACAAACTGATGACAAACCCTGCCGTTCCACAATCATAGGCATAACATATTTTGAATGGGAAAAGCTTGTCAAAGTTTACATTAGTTTAATATATTGGAATTGGAAAACCTTGTCAATTTTTGCTCATTGATGTTAGCCAGAAGACATGCATTTGATATTTTTGAGTGGGACGCCCTTTGCTGTGAGCAACGTCGATCGTTTTTTCCGATTCCTGTCTTCAGTTCAGAAGTAAATATTTACTCAGCTCAGATGCATAGTCACGTGAATGTTGACTTATGTAACATATTTTAAGAGTTTGTTCTGAATATTGTCTATGTAATGCCAAGCCTTGTATTTGATTGCAAAGTTGAGCTTGGAATGTTGTGGCATGCGGCATCACGAGCTGTTCACCGTGCCTCCTGAGAATAATGCTTCGTATTGTTTTGCATGTCGATCTAATGCCAGTGATTTGCTTGTTAGGAAGATCATCCTCTTCTGTTGTTTCCGTGCTTAAGAAGTTCATCGTCTTATGTTTCATTCATAGCCTATACGATAAGTCAGGTATGTTAGAAATGAAACCATATGATCTTCCGACCAACTCATCATCTTAGGCCGTGATTGGATCGTCATTTTCCAACCAAAACCGCTTGTAAAACTGACGCTTGTAAATAAAAGCAGATGGTCTCGGGCGAAGCGCTTGGTTGGTCGATTTCGACTACTAAAATATACACCGGTCTCTCAAACTACACGCGTAACCCGCCGGTTTTACTTACAGACCTCGGGCCCTCGGTTTCATTACGCCTGTATTTTACCCGTTGTTTCCGATGACGAGTAAATTACACTTGTATCTTAATACATGTGTGAAATAAACCAGAGCTCCCAAGCGCGGCCTTACGGTTTCATGCCGTCTCAGTCTCTCGAAGGTGCTCATAGGTGTCCGATGATCCTGGCTTCCTGAATGAGCAGCGGGCGCTGTATCAGACCATCCATAGGGCCCGCGAGGCCCTCTCCGTCGTCCTTCGAGTTGTTGCGCTCGCCGTGGCACCGAGCATTGTTAACATGGTCAATGAACATGAGGATTCAGGAGATGACTTTATTTTGACTGGATGATAGTAGGGACCCACTAGGGCCATAGCCGTACATAAGCAAGTGCCTCCTTATTATGTACAACTATATTTTTTTTGCTTCCTCCTGGTTTCCTGACATCATGGTCCCACACCATTGTCAACCTATGTAGTCAATATAAACGAGAGAATTGCACAAGGTGCGGCCGACAGCTGGGACCAAGCAGCTCGAGCAGTATTTGTGTTTTTGAGGCGTGAGCACTGCAGAGTTTTTCTTGGCGATGTTTTTGTTGTTGTTCAGAGGAGAGCAGGGTATTAACTGGGCGGGTTGTGGCCCGTCTAGCCCAGGATAGATATCCAGCCCAGATATTAATTTTTTCAAGATGAAAATGGCTAGCCCAACTATACGTTTTTTGAGGAATACCCAGGCAAGGTTAACTTGTTATTCTCCGCCCCGCTGGGCTGCAAATCTTTCCTAGGAGGGATGCATTAGGGTTAACATGAAAATGGGCTTTAAAAAATAATAAATGGGATGTAATTATAAAAACTAGGCACTAACTATAAAAAAATGCACCAAGCATGAAATTAGTTTATAAAATATTATTTATGGATTTTGAAAATCTTAATTTTTAATTGTTGTGCGCGCAATGTTTCGTTAGATTTTTACGTAATACAAATTTAAATTTAATCTGACTAGAAATTTTGGCATAAAAATATTTCGGATCCCATCAAAATGTGGGAAATTTTATTGAATTCTGTCTTGAACGGTTGGTTGAAATTATTAATCGTTGTTCTAGCTAGAAAATGGGCTGTACTTTTAACAAACTGTAAATGGGTTGTATTAAATTCCATTAGAATTCAAAAATGGGCTGTACATTCTTACAAATCGCAAATGGGCTATAAGTTCTCTGCCACACACTTGTGGGCCTACTAAATTGACGCGTCCCTTAAAAAAAGAAGTTGACGCGTATGCAAGGCTTTGTCAACTTATTATAGTCAACACATGGTTCTAGCCGCAGTGGCCGTTGGATGTCCATCCAACAGATGCCGTGCTTCTTCTTCAATCTCGAATATTCTAGCTTCACCCGCCCAAAAAATGATTCCTCCCCCTAACATCTGGGGCACACCGTTTCGGAAGCTGACCTGTGGGCCTACTAAGTTGACGCGTACCAAGGGCTTTGCCAACTTAGTCAATATGAACGATTCTAGCTGCAGTGACCGTACGATGTCCATCCAACGGCCGTAGTGCTTCTTCAACCTCTGGTCTTCTTGCTCCAGCCGCCCAAAGCAGCGCCGGTCGTGCCGCCTGCTCCTGCCTCCCATGGCCAGCTGTGCTGCCGCGGAGGCCTCACCGCCCCCTACTACTCCCACCGCTGGCCAGGCCATCCCTCCACACACCGACACCCCCTGTTATTCTGCGGCGACGACAGCCACACACAGCAGCCGAACCAGTGAACCCTCGTACTCCTCTCCGCGCGGGCTTCCACTGCCGTGTCTTCCCCGGCTCCGCGTTGTCCCCTTCCTAGGCCTCGCCGCTCGCCATCGTCCACCGCCCTGGTGCTCTCGGCGTGGCGTGGTCAACGTGGTCAAGGAACGACTCTCATAGGAAGAGTACTGTATGTGGAGAGGCTAATAGCTGAGTCCACGGTAGCCGCAAGGAAGTGCCTCCTTATTACGCAGAAAATAATTATTCCTCCACCTGACAGCAGGGACCCACCGGACGGGCCACCGTATTTGGCAAAAAAAACGTTTCCCCCCTGACTGCTGGGACCCACCGGACGGGCCACCGTATTTCACGAAAAAACGTTCCCCCCGTTGTCAGCTCAGACCCACCGGAAGTGCCTCCTTATTACGCATAAAAAAATGAATACTCCCCCTGCTAGTTGGGACCCACCTTGGTGGGAGGCTGACTTGTGGGCCTACTAAGTTGACGGGGACGGAGTGCTTTGTCAACTTAGTCAATATGAACGATTCTAGCTCCAGTGACCGTACGATGTCCATCCAACGGCCGTAGTGCTTCTTCAACCTCTGGTCTTCTTGCTCCAGCCGCCCAGAGCAGCGCCGGTCGTGCCTCGTGCTCCTGCCTCCTGTGGCCGGCTGCGATGCCGCGGAGGCCTCACCGCCCCTACTATTCCCACCGCTGGCCAGGCCATCCCTCTACTCACCCACACCTCCTATTATTCTGCGGCGACGTCAGCCTCACACCGCAGCGAACCAGTGAACCCTCATACTCCTCTACGCGTGGGCATCCACTGCCGCGTCTTCCCCAGCTCCGCGTCGTCCCCTTCCTAGGCCTCGCCGTCGTCCATTGCCTTGGTGCTCTCAGCGTGGCGTGGTCATCGTTGTCAAGGAACGGCTTCCATCGGACGTGGATTGTACATGGACAGGCTGACAGCTGGGTCCACGGCCGCAGTAAGGAAGTGCCTCCTTATTACGCGGAAAATAATGATTCCTCCACCTGACAGCAGGGACCCACCGGACGGGCAACCGTATTTCATTGAAAAAATGTTTCCCCCTGACTGCTGGGACCTACCAGCGACATCTTCGCACGCAAGGAAGTGCGTCCGGCAAAAAAGAAAAATGATTCGCCCCCTGACTGCTCGGACCCACCAGCTACATCTTCGCACGCAAGGAAGTGCCTGACAGTCGGGACCCACCTGGTCGAATCATACGTAGCGTTGTCATTCTGGTCGCGAACGTGTACGTACATAATGGTCGATGTAGAGGCATGCACGTGTCGTAGTACAGGCACGCACGTAGCATGTACACGTACATACAGCGGCCAGGGTGCAAGAAAGTAAATACGACCACGTACGTACATACCGGCGGGGTCTCGAACGCCTACTCGCGCGTACGTACGGCCAGGGCTCGTGTACATGGCTAGGTCGGAACGGAGAAACTGCGTCGTCATCGTGTTCATGGGGAGGCAACGGAAGGCATCGTGTTCATCGGGAGGCAACGGAACGCGTGGGAGCCAACCGGCTTGGACGGAACAACCGATGGAAATGAGGCCTGGCGTACCGCAGAACGGAGGAAACGGCCTTGTGTTCGACTGGCCACATTCAAAATGGGATCATGTTCATCGGAAGGGGTCTGGCGTACCGAAAACGGAGGAAACGGACCTCCTACGGTCGAAATAGGGGTCCTGTTGATCGGGAGGGGTGTGGCGTACGGCAAAATGGAGGAAACGGACTTGTGTTGGAGCGCTATGGTCGAAACAGGGGTCCTGTTCATCGGGAGGGGTGTGGCGTACCGCAAAACGGGACTCCACGGGATACTGTTCATCTCCACCGTCGACCTCCTCCAGCCTCCACGGGCTACTGTTCATCCACCGTCGACCTCCTCCAGCCTCCACCTGCGGCTGTTCATCCACGGGCTCCTGTTCATCCAGCCTCCACCGCGCGCTACTCCACCGGCTACTGTTCAACCTGCCCTCTCCACGGGCTCCTGTTCAACCACCCCTCCACAGGCTACTATTCATCCAGCCGTCCACCATCTACTGTTCATCCAGCCCTCCACGGGGTGGTCCTATTCATCCAGCCCTCCACGGGGTCCTGTTCATCCAGCCCCAACCGGCTCGATCGATCGGGGTCCTGTTCATCCAGAGGCAACACCACGGGGTCCTGTTCATCCACCCCCATCGGGAACTGTTCATCCAAACCCCCCAGCAACGCTCGCTGTTTATCCAGAGGGAGCATCGATCGGCTTCAGTTAGCAGCAGTAGCGAAGGAATCGCTCGTTCGGGTTCAGTTAACAGCCATCGATCGATCGCTCAGGTTCAGTAACGCGTAGCCTGCAGTGCAATCGCTCGGGTTCAGTTAGAGCCCAACGCCTCGCTCGGGTTCATGTAGAGCCCAATGCCTCGCACCCACACGCATGCGTGTACGAGAAAAATGCGCATCGCTCGGCCCCGATCACCCACTGTAACCGGGAACACCCCGATATTTTCCTCGCCCTCGCTTCTACCACGGTTTTTTCCGTCATGGACGGCCCAAAGAATGTCATGCAGCTGCGTCTCTGGCCCGCCCAGGACGAAAAGCCCATTTTCTGTCATAGAAGTAGGACCCCACCACATCTATGATGATACCGGGTTTTGTCACAGTTATCGTCATAGAAGTGTCCTAAGTATGACATAACTTTTTTCGTTTGGGTCAAAATGTCACGGATGTGTCTTTTTTGTAGTGATTGGTGCTTTCATTGAGAGTTTCGCTGTGTCGTCGCCAGAAGGATTCGATGGCTCCATCCACCATCTACAACAATACTGCCCTGCGGGAGGTCTTTCTCCCCGGCCAGATCTTTGTGTTCGGCGGCTTCGCACCGCGGGCCAACTCGTTGGCTATCTAGAGCTACGCCCCAGGTCACCAAATTAGTTTTGGAAATCTGGACTATGTCGCTGATATCCGAGGAGACTTGATCCTCCAAGCGTTCATGACCCCAACCTCCACTCTGGACTTAGATCCGGAGCGCATTACCAGGTCCGCAGATGGGATTCCTGAGCCCGCCGGACTATCTGCGGCCACTGAGCGCAGTACGGGAGGACCGGAGGAAGTAGTGTCGCTGGCAACCATCAGGAGGCCGGACTCTTGTCCGGACACTGGCTCCGAACACTCGAAGTCAGCATCGTGTGAGCTCGGCCAAGAAGTCTCCTTCCTGCCGTACTCCACGGACTCTCTTCTCCCCAGCCAAACCTTGCCTTTAAGCGAGGCTCTAGACTTGGTGCGATCCCTCGTCATTACAGAGGAGCAACGTCCGAACTACGCCCAGCCCGGACTAAGGGCTGAGAGCGGGGAATTTTACGTCCCACCCACCACCCACTTCATAGCCACTATTGAGGACTTAACTGACATGCTCGATTACGACTCCCAAGACATCGACGGTATGGATGACGATGCCGGAGAGGAGTTGGCCCAAAATCCGCCGTTTGCCGGACGCTGGACGGCCACCTCTTCATATGACGTGTACATGGTGGATACACCCAAAGAAGGTAACGGCAATAACGAGAAAAATACACTCGAGGACAAACCTCCTAAGATACAACCAAAGCGCCGACGTGAGCGGCACCGCTCTAAATCACGCCGTGGAAAAGACAGCAATACGGACACTAGAGACAACAATACTCTGGACGATGCCGAAGACCAAGAAAACCCCGTCGAGCCAACCTCCGAACAGGACGATCGGGAAGATGGGCAAGTTAGCCCTGATGAATAGGCCGTAAAGGAAGACTCGGAGGACAGTCATTATCTTCCACTCTCCGAGGATGAGGTGAGCCTCGGCGATGAAGAATTTATCGTGCCTGAGGAACCTCTTGAGCAGAAGTGCTTTAAGCGCCGGCTAATAGCCACTGCAGGGAGCCTGAAAAAGAAGCGGTAGCAGCTTCAAGCTGATCAAGACCTACTCAACGACAGGTGGACAAATGTCCTGGTAGCCGAGGAATACGGCCTCGAGCGCCCAACCAAAGGTTACCCGAAGCATAAACTGCTACCTTAATTCGATGACGAGGCATTGGAGCCCGTACCATCAGCGCGTAACGCGGCTGACAGACAAAACCGCAACTCAAGCCGAACACCAGCCCATACCACCTTGCTGTAAAGGTAGAGACACAACGGCTCGGGGATATACATATGACCTGCGGTAGGACCTGGAAAATAGGGCAGGTCAGACCAGATCGATCTACGCATCGCGGGGGTGTGCCCCGATGCGCGACGATGGATATCTAGCCGGACGTGACAAGTATAACCACGTCCGGGCCGAAAACCGCAGACGGAATCCATCCAAGCTACGTCGCGACTTGGCCCGATATAGAGGCGCCGCACACCCCCTATGCTTCACTGATGAAGTAATGGAACATGAACTAGAAGGGTTTAAACTTGTGAATATCGAATCATATGATGGGACAACAGATCCCGCAGTATGGATCGAGGACTTTCTTCTCCATATTCATATGGCCCGTGGTGATGATCTTCATGCCATCAAATACCTCTCGCTAAAACTCAAGGGACCAGCTCGGCACTGGTTAAACAGCCTGCCAGAAAACTCTATTGGCAGCTGGGAGGACTTGGAGGACGCCTTCCGCGACAACTTCCACGGTACATACATCCGACCTCCGGATGCCGATGACTTAAGTCACATAGTTCAATAGCCCGGAGAGTCAGCCAGGAAACTCCGAACTAGGTTCCTAATTAAATAGAACCAAATTGTCGACTGTCCGGATGCCGAAGCACTCGCGGCCTTTAAACATAGCGTCCGCGACGAGTGGCTCGCTCGCCACCTCGGCCAAGAAAAGCCCAAGTCCATGGCAGCTCTCACCGCACTAATGACCCACTTTTGCGCGGGAGAAGATAGCTGGCTCGCTCATAGAAGCAATAGCGCGAGCGATACTGGCACCTCCGAAGTCAGGGACGACAATGGCAAGCCATGACGCAATAAAAACAAGCGTCACAACAATAATGCAGGAACCCAAGACACGTCGGTAAACGCTGGATTTAGTGGCTCCAAAACTGGTCAATGGAAGAAGCCATTCAAGGCAAATAGAGATGGTCCATCCAGTCTAGACAAGATACTGGATCGGCCCTGTCAGATCCATGGCAGCCCCGACAAACCCGCCAACCACACCAACAGAAAATGTTGGGTTTTCAAACAAGCCGGCAAGCTCAATGCCGAACGCAAAGGGAAGGGGCTGCCCAGTGACAGTGAAGAAGAGGAGGCTCGCCTACCGAGCACCGGGGGAGAGAACCAATTTCCCCCCAAAGTAAAAATCGTAAACATGATATACGTAACACATACCTCTGAAAGGGAGCATAAGCACGAACTTCGAGACGACCACGCCATGAAGCCGGACGCCCCAAAATTCAACCCATGGGCGGCCTGCTCGATCACTTTTGATCACGAGGACCAGCCAACCAGTATCCGTCACAGAGGTTCGTCATGCGAGTCCTCATGGACGGCGGCAGTAGCCTCAATTTGCTCTGTCAAGACACTGTCCACAAAATGGGCATTGACCCTTCAAGGATAAAGCCCACCACAACTACCTTCAAGGGAGTAATAGCCGGCGTAGAAGCCCACGGCACAGGCTCAATTTTTACTGGAGGTCGTCTTCGGTTCACCGGAAAACTTTCGACACGAGGTCTTGATCTTCGATATTGTTCCATTCCGCATTGGCGCACTGCTCGGGCGGACCACTTTTGCTCAGTTCAATGCGGTCCCAAACTACGCCTATCTAAAGCTTAAGATGCCCGGCCCACGCAGCACCATAACGGTCAACGGAAACAAGGAACGCTCCCTCCGCGCTGTGGGGTACACTGTGGTAATCATAGTCGAACTACAAAGCGGCCTCCTCAAGCCACATACCTCATCGGTCATTAAACCGCCGACCTCTACTACACAGGACCGATCAACTTTAGAGCTGGATTAGCAGCTCCCACTACAAAAAAAGACACTTCCGTGATGATACGTGTTTGTCACAATAGGTCACGTTTTCTGTCATGCATGTACATCCATGACGATTTTATGACAGAATCAAGATAGTCATACCTATGCTGTCGTGGAAGTGTTCCATGACATTACCAAAATTATCATCACGGAAGTGTCCACTTCCATGACGATAAATCGCGCGTCATGGAAGTTCTTTCGTCAAGGGTGACTGACACGTGGCATTGTAACATCCCAAAATTCTAAATTTTGGAATGTTATAATAAACAGATAGATTGGATTGATTGTTTGATTGATTGAGTGAAATTGAGTGGAATTCGAAATCTTTTGAAAGTTAAATGAGAGGGAATAAAAGGACTTTCCCAAACTTTCATTTTGCTTTTATGATCTCCATGAATTCAAATTCTTTTCACCACAAAACCCTGGAGAGAAGATGACATGACTTCTTCCATTTATTTAAATGAAAAGGGGTGTTGAAAATATTTGAATTTCATTTGAAAATATTTACAATTTTGAAACTTTATGCAACTCAATGATTTTCACGAGAGAAGATAAAATGACTTCTTCAAAACATATGAAATAGGAGTTGGGAGTTTCAAAGGATTTAATTCAAAGTCCCATTGAATTTTTTTTTCCAATAATGGACTTATTTGAGTTTTATTCAAATTATTTTTCTCCAAAATAAAAATATACAGAAAATAGGGTAACATGATTCCCTACATCAGAAAATTGGAGAAAAATAAATTTGAAATCATTTTGGTATTTTTAAATTGATTTTTATTGGATTTTGATAAGGCAGCAGCACTGTTTGATTTATTAAAATTTGTGTGGATTTTATTTGAATTTACAAAAATGTTCACGTTGTAGGAAATCTTTTTCTGAAAATTTTGATATATTATATGCCTATATAATATTTTTTATTTATTTCGTTTTTATTAATTTCTTTGTCTGAGAAATGTTAAAAAAAACTCTCTGCCGACCGGGCCGGCCCAGCGCCCGAGCCAGGCCGCGGCCCAGCCGGCCCACGCCGCTCGTCCCCGAGCCCCGAGCGGGACTCCTCCCGCCGCACGCCGC
>NC_057814.1:485002646-485009527 GCF_018294505.1 Triticum aestivum | reverse complement strand
GCCCTCGCCGCGGGCCACCAGAGCCGCCGCTCCGGTCGAGCCCGAGCTGCCGCCGCCCTTCTCCGACGCCGGCGAACCCCGCCACCGCCGACCTGGTCCGCCGCCGGACCGCCGCAAACCGGTATAACCGCCGCCCGGTTTTCTCGGTTTTTTTTCTTTTGTTCGGTTTTTCTATAAAAAATAGACTAGATCTGTTTTTTTAGGGTTTTATTAAACAACGAACGTCCACTGTTTAGGTCTTATAAACGAGCGTTCGTTAATTAGTCTTTTCGTTTTCTGTTTATTTACGCCAGGGACTTAGTTGTAGTTATTTTATTTACAGATTAGTCCCTGATTTTCAAACGATCACTACTTTTTACTCGTTTGTCCAAATCCAACGAAACCAACGCCCACTTCTTCGTTATGATCTCCTCTATCGAGTAAAACAACTTAAACCTGTTTTTGAAAGTTTTAAAATTTGAATTCAAACAGATTTGTATTCAAACTTCTTTTGTTCATAACTTAAGTTCCGTAACGCCGATTTACTTGATTCTTTTTGCAAATCGAAGCTCTTGACCTAAACTTTCTGATAAGGCCAAATCCACATAATTTTGGTACTGTTAGAAATTGTTTTATGTTGCAAGAGTTATTTGCTTGGTTTTGAAGTTTTCCGAATTGTTTTCCTCGTTCTTTCTGATCAATTGAGTGATTGCTTATGTGTGGTTACTATTGCTTGCTTGCGATAGATTGACCGGAGTGTGACGAGTAGATCTATCAAGAGTTTTGAGTGCGTATCATCTTCATCATCATTGCAGGCAAGTAACACTTTGATCATATCCCGTTCATACCCAGTTTTATTGCATTAGATCTGTTTTCCTCAAACACTTGCATGATTAGGATCTAATTAAACTGTGGGTATTGGGAAGTAGTTGAGGTAGTACCTATTACCTGTTTCATTTATCAAACCCTTGGGAGTTACCTCTACGTTGCTCTTATATTGCCATGCTATGCTCGTAGACGTGGATTGGGTTTGAGTGATATTCATGACAGATGTGAGATGTTTAATAATGGTTCAACTTAAGGTGGCAACTAAAACTCACATCTGGGTGGATTGAGGCACCTGGAGAACCCAGTGTTGCCTGTTTGTATAAGGTCCGCCACCCAGGCTCAAAAGGGATCATAAGATTATTCATGCTAGAAACTTCCGTGTGCAGCCACAAGCTATTATGGGTTCTAGCATAGCTGAGTAGGTTACATGATCTCTTGAAGAGGTGGACTAGCAGATGTAGGGGAAAGTAGGTGTACCGGTCCATCCAGAGTAAAGAGTGATTGTTCCTGAAAGACTGTGTCTCGGTCATCCGTTTCTCAAACATCATGCAGTGCGAGAATCAAGCGGAGGCGATCGAGTCTTGTGGGGAAAAGTGCACAAACCTCTGCAGAGTGTACGAACTAATCATGGTTAGCCGTGTCCCCGGTTATGGACATCTTGAGTATCTAGTTCTTGGATTATCCCGTTGATCTCATCATGTTACTTTTAATTAATATTGTTGGGTTAATGATGATACTTAATTGGGATTGAGATGCTGTCAACCATCTCAATGTTTCACAACCACCATGATAGTTAAATAAAATTTATTCCTTTGAAGTAGGGAAAAATTGGCTTTTCGCAAAAACATTATAACCATAGAGCTTTTCCACCAGCCATATATGCATGTAGTGATAGCCTTTGTTCATCATTTCTCTATGGTGTGAATTTGCCAGCATATTCCATGTGCTGACCCGTTTTCGGGCTGCAACGTTTCATGTTGCAGGATATCTTACGACGAGTAAGTGATTCGTTAGGGTTACGATTTCTACACTCAACTTTGCCGTTGGTGTTGATGGGAATCCACAACCTTGTTACTTCCGCTATTTTGGATTGAGGTAATAGTATTTACGTTACTTTATACATGTGATTTACCTCTGTTATAAATCCTCGAGTACTGTGTGTGTCAGCATACCGATCCAGGGATGACACTTAAGCACAGAGACTTGATCCATTCGCGTCGGGTCGCTACAAGATGGTATCAGAGCACATGTTGACTGTAGGACGTGACCCTAGAAACTGGCAAGCCCATAGGAAGGATTTTCCCTAAAACTTTCCTTTTCAAAAAGATCTTTTACCTCTCTTCTTTTCCAAGACTTATTCAAATATTCCCTTTTAGTGAGACCATACCCCTTTTTCCTTTTGGACCACTCGAAGATTCGACGGATGAGACCACTTCAAGAAGTACAAGATATCGGACAACTAAGACCATTTTGGAATGAAGAGGATTTTACCGTGCATTATGATAATGGAAACTACAACGGTTGAGGATTCCGAAGATTGGGAGAATTTGAAGGCTCTGAAGAATTGCCAGATGTGTATGACCTAGGAAGGTTACCCTTATGGAACTTGGCAGACTATGGAAGCTGTCAATACTCGAGAGCAAGGTGTATCGGAGAAAGATCCGAAACATGGAGAGTTAGAAACTCAAAGTTTTGTCAAGGAAACCCTAAGGCAGGAGATATCAACTATGGAATGATAGCTCATGGTAATGACAAGAGCAGAAACACGGATACCCATGAGGTTATCGCCCGCTTATCATATTGTCACCGTGTTGAGTTAAGTATGCATATGCATGAAAGGATTGGATGGTAGAAGGCTGATGGAGCACCCATCAGCAAAAGATGAAGTTTTAACTTTAGACCGGTGTATCACCAGGATCTGGAGCATTACATTAGGAAATTTAAAGATGAACCTTCAGGAAGCAGTATTCGACAAGAAGTGTTTCATGAAGAACTCATGACCCAGAAGCTGAAAGTAGCCATGATGGAGGAGCAAAACCTTGAGACATCAAAGAATCGTCATGAACTGAAGGACAATAGGATCATGGTTCATGTCAAGGATGTTGAAACCCAGAAGTTGGAGCGCAACTCCAGAAATATTAAAGGACGTCACGAGAGACTTCGCGTCAACAGAGATGATTTGGCAAAAGAACTTGAGAAGGACAAGCATGATTGGAAGAAGCCAATCGGAGACATGAACAAGACTTGAAGAGTTTGGCGACGTTGAAGATTTTTGACCTTTAGAAGACAAACCCCTGTTATACCATGTTAGATGCGACGTTTGTGGGCTGTCATTTGTTTGTTGTTTTTCCGACAGCCACAATAAAAATCTGTCTTTTCAAAACTATTGTTTGCATTGTGTGTATCCCTCTCTATCTCTCTTATCTCACCCCAAACCCTTGGACCCAATAGAGGATGAATGGAGATGAGCTCGTATTTTCTGGACCGATGAGTTAATTGGAGACGGACCGATGGATTCAGAACATGGAGGATCACATGAAAAATAACTCTATAGTCGGAAAGGATATGACCCGACATGCTCTTCAATGTTTTGAAAGAGGTGCTGCTACTTGGTGGAGGATGTACCAAACCATCAATGGATGGCAAGGAGTAACCACTTGGAAAGAATTTAAGTGGACTCTACAAAGATCTCGTCTTGTGACCCAGAAATTGAAGCCTTATGGAAAGGATGTGAAGAAACCTTGTGCATACAAGCCTTGTGGTGAAATAGGACACAACCATAAGGAACACAAGGATGAATGCCCTAATTGTGAAGGAAGTCACCCAGCTGAAGAATGCCCAACTAGGCAGATCACTTGTTTCTTGTGTGAAGGGACTACCCACTACCCTGCTCAGTGTCACATCTAGCCCATGGTACAAAGGACCATCCAGCGGAAGAAAGAAGCAATGAAAAGAGCCCTCATGGAAAGTTTAGAGGAATCTGTGATGAAGGAAGAGGTGGAGAACACACCCAAAGAAGAGCCAAATAAACCCTGCACCAAGTCATGCTATTCATGTGGAGAAGAAGGACACATCTCCCAAAATTGTCTGAATAGGGATTTAGTAGAATTCCCGACAGAGGAAGTAGAGTATGACCCACAGGAAATAGAAGCCCTGATTGGAACGGAGAAGTCCAGGAAGAGAAGTAGATTGGATGCCAGGAACAACCCAATTTCTACAAAGAGAGACCTGAGTCATATCACATGTTTCAGGTGCAAAAATTCAGGACACTACCAAAATGATGGCCCAAAAGGGAAGATGAGGACCCCAGGAGGCTATATAATCACAAGGAAACCTCGAGATATGTCAGAAGCAATATGTTTCCGTTGTGATGAAGCAGGGCACTTTGCCAGGGAATGCCCCAAGGAGACGGAGACTTGTGACAAATAGTTGAGTGCAACGAGAAATATAGTAGTAGTAGTAGTGTGGACATTTCTTTTATTAGTGAGGTGCCGGATTGAGGCATGTAATGGAATGCAGGAGATTGTAATAATTTGAGAATCAATAAAGTTAGCATCATTGGTATTGATTTGGATTTTATGAGTTGTTACTCTATGAAGAAAGATTTTGACCATTTTCGAGGATATGAGAAATATGGTCTATGGAAGTTTGTGCATTTTAAAGGTGGTAGTACCCCGTGAGGAAACTTGACCCTTGGAAAAAGGTAATGATATTCCACGAAGTGGATTTCGAACAAAATAAGTATGAGTTTTATCTTGATATGTTGGATACCCCAAGAATATGAGGGTATGGAGTATTATTGGATGTAAAGGAGGTAGTCTATGAAATTGGAGACGGAGCATGTCTTCGTGTGTTCCCTCTGCGAGGAGTTAAACGATTTGGAGTTAAGGAAAGTTAGCCCCGAGATTTGTAGGACCATACCGAGTTTTGGAGCGTATGGGAGAAGTGGCCAACAAGTTGGAGTCATCCGAAGGACTGTCAGGAGTCATGATGTGTTTCACCTTTCCTAGTTGAAGATGTGCCATGCAGAGATGGCCAATATTCCCCAGTAAGGACGCTTGACCCTGGAAAGGATAATGATGTCCCACGAAGTGGAGTATGGACTTCATAAGTATAAGTTTTTTTTATCTCGGTATGTGGGATATTCCTCGAGGATGAATTACTAGTAGATATAAAGGAGGTATGATGTTGGAAATATGGATCAATGGAAATTCCATGATGAGTCTGAGTAATCATGTCCTAGTGGTGCCAATAGAAGGAAGGAAGACAGTACAATTGGATGGATTTAAGAATACCAGGAAGTTGGATGTTGGATAATGATCAGTGCTCGATGATAAGTTCAAGGAACTACAAGTGATGAGATGGGCCATAACCCACAGGCCCCAGGACCTGCCAAGAAGCAAGCACACTCTTGCTGAAGGGAAAACCCTGGAAGAAGTTACGATTTTATCGACAGACGATTTTATAGGAGTAACGCAAAACCTGAGAGTTGTGAAGGAACGATAGATGTTTGTTTGGCTTGCAGAATCATTGGATTTTTCCGAACTTGGTTCGTCGACAAGAGAGATTCTGCAATGCTTGCGAGGATGACCGAGTGTTAGAATGCGAGATTCGCTAAACCATATACAAGGTAATGATTTGGGTGCGGGATGGATTGATCACCATACCGACTTACTCTTATTATTCGTTTGCTATACGGGATGGTAAATCTGAGTGACTTGCCTATAGTAGAGTGACGACGATTTAAACCTTGTTTAAACCTTAGAATGGTGTAAGTATTTTCCCCCTTGTACACGGCAGTTGTTGCCAACCGTAGGTTATACGGTGAGGTTCAACCAGACCCATTTCCTGCAGGAGAAACCATAAATCGTTGACCACCATGAGATATCGAAAGATGTTTAGTTTTGGCACCAGGCCCGTCAGCTAAGAAGACCGAGTCATGGAATAACCATACCAAGATGAAAGGATACAGAAGAATTGAGGAAAAGATTTTGCCACCACCGGAAGAGCCCAGAGAAGGAATTATACTGAAGATCTGAGAAGACTGACACTGTCAACAACAAGGATGGAGTATACGAGTTTTGATGGAACCGTAACAATGTTTCTAAGGGTGGTAGCACCCCAGACCCGGTGATGATCGATGGATTTTGAGGAGACCCCAAACCCTAACCTATTTCTTTCTAGCCTCTCCGAATCTCGAGGACGAGATTCATTTTAAGGGTGGTAGGTTTGTAACATCCCAAAATTCTAAATTTTGGAATGTTATAATAAACAGATAGATTGGATTGATTGTTTGATTGATTGAGTGAAATTGAGTGGAATTCGAAATCTTTTGAAAGTTAAATGAGAGGGAATAAAAGGACTTTCCCAAACTTTCATTTTGCTTTTATGATCTCCATGAATTCAAATTCTTTTCACCACAAAACCCTGGAGAGAAGATGACATGACTTCTTCCATTTATTTAAATGAAAAGGGGTGTCGAAAATATTTGAATTTCATTTGAAAATATTTACAATTTTGAAACTTTATGCAACTCAATGATTTTCACGAGAGAAGATAAAACGACTTCTTCAAAACATATGAAATAGGAGTTGGGAGTTTCAAAGGATTTAATTCAAAGTCCCATTGAATTTTTTTTCCAATAATGGACTTATTTGAGTTTTATTCAAATTATTTTTCTCCAAAATAAAAATATACAGAAAATAGGGTAACATGATTCCCTACATCAGAAAATTGGACAAAAATAAATTTGAAATCATTTTGGTATTTTTAAAATGATTTTTATTGGATTTTGATAAGGCAGCATCACTGTTTGATTTATTAAAATTTGTGTGGATTTTATTTGAATTTAAAAAAATGTTCACGCTGTAGGAAATCGTTTTCTGAAAATTTTGATATCTTATATGCCTATATAATATTTTTTATTTATTTCGTTTTTATTAATTTCTTTGTCTGAGAAATGTTTAAAAAAAACTCTCTGCCGACCGGGCCGGCCCAGCACCCGAGCCAGGCCGCGGCCCAGCCGGCCCACGCCGCTCGTCCCCGAGCCCCGAGCGGGACTCCTCCCGCCACAC
>NC_057814.1:484996829-485002481 GCF_018294505.1 Triticum aestivum | reverse complement strand
CTGCCCGCCGCCGCCACTCCCGCATCTCACCGCCGACGCTCGCCGTAGCCGCCGCCCCGTCGCCGTCGACCGCCGCCGACGCCGCCATCCTCCTCGCCGCGACACGCCGCCCCTCCCCGTCCACTCCGCCCTCGCCGCGGGCCACCAGAGCCGCCGCTCCGGTCGAGCCCGAGCTGCCGCCGCCCTTCTCCGACGCCGGCGAACCCCGCCACCGCCGACCCGGTCCGCCGCCGGACCGCCGCAAACCGGTATAACCGCCGCCCGGTTTTCTCGGTTTTTTTTCTTTTGTTCGGTTTTTCTAAAAAAAATAGACTAGATCTGTTTTTTTAGGGTTTTATTAAACAACGAACGTCCACTGTTTAGGTCTTATAAACGAGCGTTCGTTAATTAGTCTTTTCGTTTTCTGTTTATTTACGCCAGGGACTTAGTTGTAGTCATTTTATTTAGAGATTAGTCCCTGATTTTCAAACGGTCACTACTTTTTACTCGTTTGTCCAAATCCAACAAAACCAACGCCCACTTCTTCGTTATGATCTCCTCTATCCAGTAAAACAACTTAAACCTGTTTTTGAAAGTTTTAAAATTTGAATTCAAACAGATTTGTATTCAAACTTCTTTTGTTCATAACTTAAGTTCCGTAACTCCGATTTACTTGATTCTTTTTGCAAATCGAAGCTCTTGACCTAAACTTTCTGATAAGGCCAAATCCACATAATTTTGGTACTGTTAGAAATTGTTTTATGTTGCAAGAGTTATTTGCTTGGTTTTGAAGTTTTCCGAATTGTTTTCCTCGTTCTTTCGGATCTATTGAGTGATTGCTTATGTGTGGTTACTATTGCTTGCTTGCGATAGATTGACCGGAGTGTGACGAGTAGATCTATCAAGAGTTTTGAGTGCGTATCATCTTCATCATCATTGCAGGCAAGTAACACTTTGATCATATCCCGTTCATACCCAGTTTTATTGCATTAGATCTGTTTTCCTCAAACACTTGCATGATTAGGATCTAATTAAACTGTGGGTATTGGGAAGTAGTTGAGGTAGTACCTATTACCTGTTTCATTTATCAAACCCTTGGGAGTTACCTCTACGTTGCTCTTATATTGCCATGCTATGCTCGTAGACGTGGATTGGGTTTGAGTGATATTCATGACAGATGTGAGATGTTTAATAATGGTTCAACTTAAGGTGGCAACTAAAACTCACATCTGGGTGGATTGAGGCACCTGGAGAACCCAGTGTTGCCTGTTTGTATAAGGTCCGCCACCCAGGCTCAAAAGGGATCATAAGATTATTCATGCTAGAAACTTCCGTGTGCAGCCACAAGCTATTATGGGCTCTAGCATAGCTGAGTAGGTTACAGGATCTCTTGAAGAGGTGGACTAGCAGATGTAGGGGAAAGTAGGTGTACAGGTCCATCCAGAGTAAAGAGTGATTGTTCCTGAAAGACTGTGTCTCGGTCATCTGTTTCTCAAACATCATGCAGTGCGAGAATCAAGCGGAGGCGATCGAGTCTTGTGGGGAAAAGTGCACAAACCTCTGCAGAGTGTACAAACTAATCATGGTTAGCCGTGTCCCCGGTTATGGACATCTTGAGTATCTAGTTCTTGGATTATCCCTTTGATCTCATCATGTTACTTTTAATTAATATTGTTGGGTTAATGATGATACTTAATTGGGATTGAGATGTTGTCAACCATCTCAATGTTTCACAACCACCATGATAGTTAAATAAAATTTATTCCTTTGAAGTAGGGAAAAATTGGCTTTTCGCAAAAACATTATAACCATAGAGCTTTTCCACCAGCCATATATGCATGTAGTGATAGCCTTTGTTCATCATTTCTCTATGGTGTGAATTTGCCAGCATATTCCATGTGCTGACCCGTTTTCGGGCTGCAACGTTTCATGTTGCAGGATATCTTACGACGAGTAAGTGATTCGTTAGGGTTACGATTTCTACACTCAACTTTGCCGTTGGTGTTGATGGGAATCCACAACCTTGTTACTTCCGCTATTTTGGATTGAGGTAATAGTATTTACGTTACTTTATACATGTGATTTACCTCTGTTATAAATCCTCGAGTACTGTGTGTGTCAGCATACCGATCCAGGGATGACACTTAAGCACAGAGACTTGATCCATTCGGGTCGGGTCGCTACAGGCATCCACCGTAATGGAATGCCATTAAGCTATCGGGTTCGGTTTTGGATCCGATAACCCGCTAACAGCCGGGCCAATGAGGATTTTCCACGTGTAAAATTCTCATTGGCCGGAGGAAACACGTGTTGGCTCACCGTTGGGACAGATGTCATCCATTCATTGCACCGGAGGCGCCTATGATACGTCGACATGTGGCATGGCCCAAAAGAGGCCCATTCCGGTGAAAAGGTCGGCCCATTTGACTTGGTCAAAAGGTAATGGGCCGGCCCACGGAAAGCCTGTTAACGGCCTGTTCGTATATAGCCCATTTACGGCCCGCTAACTCACGACCCGTTACGGCCTATCCGAATTAAGCCCAGTAGCTTCATCTGGGCCTTCCAATATGATTCCAGCCTGTTGTAACTTTCGGCCCATGTATGGTCCATGATGTCTTTCGGCCCATACGAGTCCATTTGTAACTCTTGGCCCATTAACGACCCGTGGTGAATCTGGCCCGCAATGAACAGTGTACCCCTTTATACCCATTAACGACCCATTATTCCATTGGGCCGTTTCCAACCTGTGTTATCTTTCGGCCTTCTCAGGGCCCATTTATTCTTGGGATCATTTCTAGCATTCTGTTACTTACGGCCCGTCATTGGCCTTTTCTGCCTGTGGGCCAAATTTAGCCCGCGGTTACAATTCGACCGTTTGCGGCCCATTACTCCGTTGGGCCGTTTTGATAACGTCATCAAATACGGCCGCTTAACAACGGCCTGTTATTGTAGGCCCATGAACTGACGATTCCAAATCTAGCACATATACGGCCCATAATGTGGTCTGTTATTGGCCCATGTTTGGCCTATCGATCATACGGCATGTAGAAGGCCCATTAATGCTACGGCCCGTAGAAGGCCCATTGATGCTACGGCCTGTAGAAGGCCCATTCTTTCTACGGCCCTAAGAAGGCCCATTGTTTCTACGACCCGTAGGAGGCCCATGGTAACTACAGTAAATATGTAGCCCATGGTTATTGTGGCCTAGTTTTAAAAAATAGGTTATTGCGGCCACTAGCAAACCGCGGAAAAAGAACTGCACTGACTACAAGCAAACAAATAAACAAGACAACAAGGAAATAAATAAGCAAGCAACTTACGCTAGGCTATCACGGCTATTACACATATTACATCCACTAGGCATCAAAGTTCGCCACCAGTGCAAATATAGGGAACAAAGCCGCATATCATATACACTGGGTAAAAATTGGCGACTAGTGCAAATAAACGCCACAGCAAAACAAGTCCAGAACTGAAACCACTTCAGAAGAGCTCAAGAAACAATATCCTGGCTACCCATAATGCTGGCAAGATGCTTAGCAGGCTTATTAACTTTCTCTTGTTTGGCGCTTAAATCCTCCAACACTTGCTGTTGCACAAGAAAGTATGCATCTGAATTCTGCAGGGACTTCCTCAGTCCGCCGGCTTCTTGTCGCAGCACAGCTGACTGATGCCTTTCAGCTTGTAGCTGAGACTGAAGAAGCCAAAGTGATTCAGGCAGCGAGTTCGAAGAGCTTGTGCCAGCGGTACTGGCCAGTAACTCGAACACTACATCAACGCAGGACTGTGGGGTTTTCTCACTGTCTACAAGATCGTTTTTATCACCTTTCTTGGAGACCAACAGGGTTGTCTCACTATCTTGAACCTTATCTGCATTACTTTCTCTACCATTGCATACTAGGGTGCTCTTCTCCAATATTCTGTTCGCATACTACAAGAGAAACAAGCAGACACATCACAGGTTTAGCATGTAGTATACGAAACTCATTTTGGTAAACCGGTTCACTAGTAAGGTGGACAGGATAACAACATGAAACAAACATATATCTATGTACTATGGTCACTGTATTGTCCATATCATTCTAGTTTATGTTGCCTAATCAAGATAGAGACACAGTTCAACTCATATATTTTTAAGACACAACAACATAGACAGAATATAAGTGTGAGAAACTAAACAACATTGGCAACACTTGTAATGTGCATCACATGAGAACGTAACTGTTTATACATCTGAAACTGAAATCAACATAGAGCAAGAAGTTAGAACAACAATCCAGTTAAAGAAATAGGTTTAAAACATACCTGTTGCGCCATTGGAGTTTCAATTGGGTCCTTTAAATTCAGAAGTAGTTGGTATGAGTAAATAAAGTGATGCAACAGCAAAGGAGTATGGACCATAGCTACGGAATCTGACCTGAGAACAGTTGCTCTTCTGCTTTAAACGTGGAGTTTGGGTTCGCTGTGGTGGTCTTCGTGCTTTGGGCACTGCAGTTGCTTTACAAACTGCTCGTGTGGGGGTGCTCTGTGGTGGACATGGTGCTTTGTCAACTAGAAGTGGGTTACTATCCACTGGGGTTGGGGTTAGATGGGTTGTAGCTAGTTCTCCGCCCAACGGTGTAAGTGTGCAATCTGGAAGAGTCTCGATTATGTGTGGTGGGGCTAGTTTGTGGGCCAGTACAACCATGTATCTATCTGCATCGACGGGTAGCACTGTCTTTTGTGAAGAACGGGTTTTTGCTCCCTTAGATACTGCCATCACCCCCTCCAATTCAAATGGCTGATAAACAAGAAAAGAAATTGAAGTACAGACATTGTATGATAGACAGATGTGGTAATTCACAAATATGTTGTCTAACCAAACAGGACATCATCACACAATTTCACATATATGATGCCTAACTAAACAGGATAGCATGACACAGTTTCAGATATATGATGGATAACTTAACATGATATAATGGCATAATTCAACATATGATGAGTATCTAAACAGGATGACATGACAAAACTATATGATGTCTTTCTCAAATAGGTTGGGATGAAATAATTCACATACATGTTGTCCAAGTATACAGGATGGCATGATACAATTGACATAATTGATTCATATACTAAGCAGCTGGCACTCGCATGTATGCTCTCTAAACTAAGCAGATGAAATTCAATATTGTACATATGATGTCTAAACTAAGCAATGCAAGACACCATATGCATGATATGAGAAATATAAACATTGCAACTTAGAACATACACCTCAGGTGGGATATAGGATTGGTCATCTGTCTCTGAATCCTCCTCTAAGGAGCTCCCTGCAACCATCGAGATATATGCTTCAACAAGTACCATTGCTTGCTCTGAAGACCTTGTTTTCACTCCTGATTTTTCCATAACCGGCTCAAATGGCTGATACACATGAAGAATAGTTCAATATACATAGATTGTCGACAAATGGAATACGTAATGAAAAAAAAGATGGCATGAGATAATTCACATATATGATGCCTGGCTACATGGCGGTGCATAATTCACATATATGATAACTGGCTGAAAAACATGGCATTGCATAATTCACATATCTGATATAGAAAGCAAACAGGAGGCATTCACACAAAGCATGTCTAATCTAAGCAGATGGCATGGCAATGCAAGACACCATATGCATGATATGAG
>NC_057814.1:484911210-484996590 GCF_018294505.1 Triticum aestivum | reverse complement strand
TCTGAATCCTCCTCTGAGGAGCTATCTGTAACCAGCAAGAAATCTGCATCGACAGGTAGCACTAACTGCTCAGAAGACCTTGTTTTCACTCCAGATTTTCCCATGACCGACTCAAATGGCTGATGCACAGGAAGAGTAGATGAATGTATAAACATTGTTGACAAATGGAATACATTATGAAAAAATATGGCACGATACAATTCACATATATGATGACTGGCTAAACAGGATGGCATTGCATGATTCACGTATATGATGCCTGGTTAAAGAAGATGGCATTGCATAATTCCCGTATACTCCCTCCGTTCCTAAATATTTGTCTTTTTAGAGATTTCAAATGGACTACCACATACGGATGTATATAGACATATTTTAGAGTGTAGATTCACTCATTTTGCTCCGTATGTAGTCACTTGTTGAAATCTCTAAAAAGACAAATATTTAGAAATGGTGGGAGGATGATATAGAAACCAAACAGGTGGCATTCACACAAAGCAAATCTAAACTAAGCTGATGAAATATAAGATGTATAATGTAAGCAATGCGAGGCGCCATATGCATGATATGACCAACATCAGCATGCCAGGTTAGAGCAAACACCTCAGGTGGTAAATAGGAGTGGTCGGCTCCCTCTGAATCCCCATCTGAACAGTTATCTTCCTCTGGAATACAATCTGGAATGGCGGGAGGGGGGGCACTTCGCCCACCATGGAGCGGCGTCTGCATGACATTATATTCCCACGCAACGATCTTCTCTTTTTATCTACATGTTCAGTACGATTGTGTACAATAACTGACATGCATAATAAAAAAATAGTTAGATTTTGTAAGGCCTAAGGGGTGCATGCAGAAATCAAGATTGATGGTATCAAACGAGTGGATAGACCCAAAACTAATGATAGCAGGTAGATTATAGCTTCAGTTTTAAAAAGATAGAGAATGGATCATCTACTGTTTGTTGCCCACCCAACTCCTATAGCTGCCGGAGGTCGTGCAGCAGCAGCAGCGCGAGCGAGAGCAAGAGCAGAGCAGCAGGACGAACGAGAGCAAGAGCGGAGCAGCAGCACGATCGACAGCAGTAGCAGAGAAGAGCAGCATCACGAACAAAAGCAAGAGCAGTCCAGCAGCGCGACCGACAGCAACAAAAGAGCTGCAGCGCGAGCAAGAGCCGGAGCAGCAGCAGCGCGAGCGAGAGCCGGAGTAGCTGGAGCTAGTGCCAGTGTGGAAGTCGCCGCCGAGGAAGCAACGCCATGGGGGAGAGACACCGTGGATGAAGTGGCCGGCGACGGTGCCGTCGATGGAGACCCGCCATGGTTGCTCGGTATCGAGCACCGGCAGCCCCGTGATATCGAATAAAAGATAAAATGCAGCGGTGAGTGCAGAACCTCCTTGGTGGCACAAAGTGGGCCTCGGCTTCATCGGAGAAATTGGTGAGGGTGCTGCGGTTTCGGTGGGCCAGGTCAAGACGGCGCTGTGGGGATGGAGGTGGCGCGATAGACGAGGCGAACGTCGGGGCAGCTCCTTGGAGGTGGAGGATGGGGCGGCTGATCCGGCGGGACGACAAGATCGACGACTGATCCTCATCCGGTGCGATGGATGAGGGACGGCGAGCTGTTGCGGTGGACAACGTCATCGGGGAAGAGTCTCCGGCTGGGTGGCGGTCAGGAGGCAGACGGAGGAGCGAGGGGTTTCGCGGGTTTTGGTGGCCTTGGTGTACGAATGGGGGGACGAAGGGGAAGGTAGGGGGGTGCCATAGCTTAGGGACGCGCTTGTCCGAAATGTAGGGTAAGTTACCAGCGTACCCCGACCGGTTTTGACACCGCGACGTCGAGCCGGCATTTCCGGCTGAGGGGTAGAAGGGGGATTTTGCGTGTCTGGGCTGCGGGACCGATTTCGAATGAGGGATTTTTCGCGCGCGTCGAAATTTTGGGACAACAAGGCGCGGAGCGGGTTGAAGAGGCGGGAGTTTCGAAGCAGATGAGACAATACTCGAGCTTGAAAATTTCGGGATAACAAGGCGCGGATTCCTTGTTCGGCAGAACAAACTTAACGTGTACAAAAGAAACAATTCATAAAAGACACAAGAGAGTCATGTCCCGTTTTACTATATTGCTATAGATGTCATTGAAAAAACTACAAGAAAAATGTTAAAAAAAGGGAGAACAAGATTACCCTCTACAGCACCAAATCGATTCGCACTTCCCTCAACAACAACAAAAAACAAATCAATTCCCACCAAAAGAAAGAGTCATGTCCCTTTTTATATGATTACAAATGCCAGGATCTCGAATTTCAATTTTTGAATCCACGTTATGTTGAACTCGAATATATCGTTAGGTGACCTTGCGGTTTATAATGGATGTAGTCCTACATTTTGATCTTCCATCATCTATGAACATTTTACTCCACCCTATGAACATATATATTGTCGTCTACCATATGGACTAAATTTGAATCAATTTTCCTTATTTGAATACAATTGTTGTCAAGTTATACAATCATTTAAATATTATCTTGATAACAAAAAACATGCATATAGTAGTAATCGTATTGCACTATGAACTACATGTACCATACGATCTCCAATTCAAATATTTGTATCCATTTTATGTTGAATTCAAATAAGAGTACATTGGTCTAGGTAGCGAGATGTTCCGGATAATCTAAACCCTGTTTTCATATGTATATTTTTTCGCTGAATTGGGACAAGTTTTGGTATAAGCTTCTTGCAAAACCAGAGATTCTCTCAACAAGCCTCGTGGTTCCGAGAGGGAACGTGTCACCTTTGTGTGTGAAACGATATACGCTGCCTCCCCCTGGATTTTCTTTACAGAGGCAACATAGAACTATATGAGTGCCATGTTAAATTTTGGAATTATTCCGGGTTCGTTTGGCCTTTTTATAGATTAATTGAGTTTTTGGACATTTAATGTGCATAATCCAAATTTGAACTGCAAGCACATGCTCCGGTGCACCAAAGTTGGTTGAAAAATCACATGTGTGTCCTTGGGTGAATTTCTAGGTCCCATGTAAGAAATGGGAATCAAATTCAAACATCTTGGCATCATGACTCGACTGAGAACATCGAGAAACTTGGTTTTAAAATTCATGTAAATCCAAACCTCTCCTGGAAATCATGAAACTTGGCATGGTGTCATGTCATGGCACTAACATGTTGTGGTAAAAAAATTGTACGATTTGGAACAAGTTTTGGTATAAGCTTCTTGCAAACCGGAGCTTCTCTCAAGAAGGCTCATGGTTCTAAGAGGGAACGTGTCACCTTTGAGTGTGAACGATATACGCTGCCCCCCTTTGAGTTTCTTTACAGAGGCAACACAGAACTACATGAGTGCCCTGTTAAATTTTGGAATTATTCCGGGTTTGTTTGGCCTTTTTATACATTAATTGAGTTTCTGGTCATTTAATGTGCATAATTCAAATTTGAACTACAAGCACATGCTCCCGTGCACCAAAGTTGGTTGAAAATCACATGTGTGTCCTCGGGTGAATTTCTAGGTCCCATGCAAGAAATGGGAATGAAATTCAAACATCTGGGCATCGTGGCTCGGCCAAGAACATTGAGAAACATGGTTTTAAAATTCTTGTAAATCCAAAACACGCCTGTAAATCATGAAACTTGGCATGGTGTCATGTCATGGTACTACCATGTTGTGGTAAAAATTTGGCCGAATAGGAACAAGTTTTGGTATAAGCCTCTTGCAAACCGGAGCTTCTCTCAAGAAGGCTCATGGTTCTGAGAGGGAACGTGTCACCTTTGAGTGCGGAACGATATACGCTGCCCCCCTTGAGTTTCTTTACAGAGGAAACATAGAACTACATGAGTGCCCTGTTAAATTTTTTAATTATTCCGGGTTCGTTTGGCCTTTTGTATACATTAGTTGAGTTTCTGGTCATTTAATGTGCATAATTCAAATTTGAACTACAAGCACATGCTCCCGTGCACCAAAGTTGGTTGAAAAATCACATGTGTGTCCTCGGGTGAATTTCTAGGTCCCATGCAAGAAATGGGAATGAAATTCAAACATCTTGGCATCGTGGCTCGGCCGAGAACATTGAGAAACTTGGTTTTAAAATTCTTGTAAATCCAAAACACTCCTGAAAATCATGAAACTCAGCATGGTGTCATGTCATGGTACTACCATGCCGTGGTAAAAAATTGGCCGAATAGGAACAAGTTTTGGTATAAGCTTCTTGTAAACCGGAGCTTCTCTCAAGAAGGCTCGTGGTTCTGAGAGGGAACGTGTCACCTTTGTGTGCATAATTCAAAATTGAAATACAAGCACATGCTCCAGCGCACCAAAGTTAGTTGAAAAATCACATGTGTGTCCTCGGGTAAATTTCTAGGTCCCATGCATGCAAGAAATGTGAATGAAATTCAAACATCTAGGCATCGTGGCTCGGCTGGAAACATTGAGAAACTTTGTTTTTTAATTCCTGTAAATCCGAAACATGCATGAAAATCATGAAACTTGGCTTGGTGTCATGACATGGCACCAACACGCTGTGGTAATTTTGCTGTTCGATTTGCAAAGGCGCACACATTAACAATCAACAAAGTCACTTGGAACAAGTGCTGTCATGTTACAATCGAAAACACAAGTATTATTGAAACCGTGGGCGTTCTATTTACCATTTACGTGCAGCCACGCGTCCCTTTTTATATTAGCTAGGAGGCGCCGTGCATGGTAGCTATTTGATTACGGGAGGTGTGCGATCAGACCCCTGCGCGTGCTTATTGGGAGGAGACCCCTTTGACCTCCATCTGCCGCCGTCCACCTCTCTCCCAAGGTCTCCATTAATGGCACCCGAACCTCTGTTTAATGGCACGGCTGTGTCTCCCTCGACTGAGATTTAAGAGAGAAAAAAGAAAATCTGAAAAGAAATTTTTGCGTGGATCTTGATGTAAGATCTGACGGACCTATATAGCATCTACTGTGACTTATAGCAAGACTGATGAATATATAAGGACGACGACAGGGGATAATAATTGTCTTACATAATTAGGAAGATAATTAAAAAAGCCACTGTCGGATGTGGGGTTCCGGCAAACCCTTGAGACTCGAACACTGGGGTGCGCGCGAAGCCTTTCCCTTCTACCGATCTATGTCCTAGCTCGTTAAGATCTCGTGGGGGAACTCGACAAACTCGCAACATAGAGAGACACGAGGTTTATACTGGTTCGGGCCACCATTGTGGTGTAATACCCTACTCCAGTGTGGTGGTGGTGGATTGCCTCTTGGGCTGATGATGAACAGTACAAGGGAAGAACAGCCTCCTGAGGTTGAGGTGTTCTTGTGGCTAGGCTCTCGATCGGGTTGGATCAAGCTCAGATCCGATCTCCCCTCTACTATGGTGGTTAGACCTATTTATAGAGGCCCTGGTCGTCTTCCCAAATATTGAGCGGGAAGGGAGCCAACAATTGGCGGCCAAATTTGAAGGGGGACAGCTAGTACAAGCTATCCTGACAAAAGCGGTCTTCGCCTGCGAAAAGCTATGGTGGTGACGCCGTCTTGGGCTCCACGATGACCTCCGTCTTGCCGTCCTCCTAGTCTTGGTCTCGTTGCACCAATATAGTAATGTTTGCCTGATGCCTCGGTACTCTTGGCCTGCACTGTCCTCCTTAGCACCAAAGAGGAAATAAGGACCCTGCGCGCGCTGGCGCCCACCTGATGCTGTTCGTCATGGCTCACGTCACGAGGGCGTCGTGAGGTTTTGCCCTGCCTTCATATCTCCGCTCCTCGCGAGCCTGCCTGGTTAGGCTACTCCAGAGGAGGTCTTGCGTCGTCCGCCTCGCGAAGCTTGGACCCTCGCGAGGGTCTTGGATGCCTTGTTCATGGAGATGGGCCGTACGGCCTGCTGGCTTAGCCACGCTATGGGCCGCAGGTAGGCATGTCTGGGGACCCCCGTTCCCAGAACGCCGACAGTAGCCCCCGGGCCCAAGGTGCGCTCGGGCTTGGCTTCGTGGCGAAGCCAAGGGTCAAGTTCGGAGCACCGCGGGCCCCAAAAGCCTGCGGCCTTGGTTGATGCATGGCGGTTGATTGGACATGGGCGTCTCCGCTTCCCCACGCTGCCTCGGCGACTGCACGACTTGACAAGTCCCTGCGACATGCAAGGAAAACCATCATCACCTGCGATCGTGGGAGACGCCGGTTGGCCTTCTCTTGCTATAAATGGGGAGTGGGGTGGAGCCCCCGCTGCTCATCTCTTCCTCGCTTGCTTGCTTCTCCTTTGCTTCATTGCTCGCAGTGCCTCCGATGGCGCCACGAAGGAAGTTCTCTGTCACTAAGAAGGGGAAGGCCCCTCGCGAGGGCCCCAGTTCCCCGGCGCCCAAGCGCGGTCGCGGCCGTCCGTGCAAGCACGCCGCGACCCCCGCCGTGGCCCACCATCGAGGCGGCTCCGCGGCATGTTGATGAGGGGAGGCGCGCTATGGTGGCGCGGCCTCCTCGTCCGCGCTTCCACACGGTGGAGATGTCGCCGGAGTTTGTTGTCTGGTCGGAGAACCCGGCCGGCAACTGGCTCCAACTTCCACGCTTCTTCGCCGGTGAACTGCCGGCCTCTGGTCCAGGCGGACTCTGGCTGCAGGCGGATGGCTGCTGCAGCAAGGCCTCTTGGGTTGCGGTCGAGACTTCCGCCGCGGGCAACATAGCCCTGGCCTGCGGCTGGCAGATGTTCGCCCGCGCGCGTGGCCTGGGCCGGCGGTGCATGCTCCACTTCAAGTATGACGGTGGATCGACCCTCTATGTGAGGGTGATCGGGGAAGATGGTCGCCGCGCCGGGTGCTGCCCCGAGACGAACGACTGTGAGGAGGTGCTCGGCCTTGGTGATGGTCGCGACGAGGATGAGGGCGAGCCTGCCCTTGGCGGTGACCGCGTCTCCTCCAGCTATGGTGGCTCTTCCTCCGGTGACAGCTCCAGCAGTGGTGGCTACGACCAGCAGTCGTGCCGCCGCGCCCGCTTCGAAGGAGGCAGCGGGTCATCTCGTCGTCGCGCCTCCGTGAAGTGCGAGGAGGGGTCTGGCTAGGCTCGGGGCGTCGCTGAGGGCCTACCTCCGCGGATTTCTGCAATGCCGGTTTGTTTAGCCTTTTCTTTTTCCCTGCATCAGAAAACGAAACCAGTATGGGCCCAGAGGGGCATGTATCAAACTGTGGTTCTTTGGTTAATGCACTGTGTGTGTTATTCCCATGCCGTGTTGTTATTTTACGCAAAGATAACTTAACCTGGCGCGTTTGGGACGCCCTTTCCCTCACAAGGTGTCTGCGTTGCTCAGAAACTGCAAAAAAATCGTTAGGGGGTGCACTAAAGGACCTGCCGTCCACCCAAGCCTTGATTTGGCGCTTTGTATCACGGTACCTGAGGGGCACGGATTAGGAGAGATGTGCCGGCTTTCAGGCTCGAATGAGGGTGGCTCGCGAGAAGGTAGAGAGAAGAAAAATGCTCGCACGAGAAGGCAGAGAGAAGAAAAATGCTCGCGAGGGCACCTGCCTAGCCCCCTCGTGAGGCATGCGAGAGAGAGAACATGAGCAAACCAAAGCCGAAAAATGCGGTAAAAGGCTAGGGAATCAAATCAACAACGAACACCAAGAGCAACTTCGATTAAGGAAAAGCGAGCCAACTACGGAAAGCAAAAGAAAAGCCGCGTCCGGCACCTAATCTAGTCTTCAAGTCTTCTCACCAGCGCGGAGCTAAGTGATGTCCACTAGGCGTGGGAGGGAGCCCCAGGGCCTGAGGCCGGCGCTCCTGAGACTCCGGGGCGTGTACAGCCCCAACTCATTATTACGTGAGAGTGTCACGGGCGGCGATTCTTCACAGGCACCGGGCCTTCTTCACAGGCTTTGGGCCTTTCTTCACAGGCTCTGGGCCTTGCTTCATGGGTAGAACTTCCTGAGGTGCTGGATGTTCCAGGCGTTTTGGATAGGTGTCCCTTCTTGCGTCTCCAGGCGCACGGCGCCAGGCCTGGAGATGTGGACGACCCTGAACGGGCATTCCCACATGGGCGAAAGCTTGTGCAGCCCTTCCCTGTAGAGGCCCTGCCTCAGGACCAGGTCACCCGTCTCGAGCGTCCTGGAGCGAATGTTGCGGCAGTGGTAATGCCGCAGCGCTTGCTGATACCTTGCCGCCCTTAATGCAGCTTCGCAACGACGTTCCTCCGCCAGCACGAGATCCATCCCCCGCATGGCATCCTGCTGCGTTTCATCGAACGCCAGAACCCGCGTGGAGCGATGCTTGACTTCGTGAGGGAGGAGTGCTTCGGCTCCATAGACGAGGAAGAACGGGGTCTCGCCCATTGGCTTGGTAGCTATGGTGCGGATGGACCACAGCACGGACTGGAGCTCCTCGTGCCAGCCCCTGCCGCAGGCCTCCAGCTTCTTCTTGAAGGTTCTGGTCTTGAGGCCCCTCAGGACCTCAGCGTTGTCGCGTTCAGCCTGACCATTGCTCCTGGGGTGGGCCACCGAAGCGTAATAGATCTGCGTTCCAAGGTTAGCACAGTAGGTTTTGAAGAGTTTACTAGTAAACTGCGAGCCGTTATCTGTGATGATGCGGTTGGGGACCCCGAAGCGACTCACGAGGCCCTTGATGAACTTGACAGCAAAGCCGGCTGGAATGGTACGGACGGCTTCCACTTCCGCCCACTTGGTGAACTTGTCGATGGTGACGTAGAGATAGCGGTAGCCCCCTGGCGCTCGGGGGAACGGGCCTAGGATGTCCAGCCCCCAGACCGCGAACGGCCATGTGAGCAGAATGGTTTGGAGGCCCTGAGCAGGCTGATGGATTTGCTTAAAGCAGGACTTCACCAGCTCGGCTGCATCGTTGAGTGCTGTAGGCCAGTAGAATCCGCTGTGGAACCCCTTGCCGACGAGGGTCCGTGACGATGAGTGGTGTCCACAGTCCCCCCCCCCCCGTGTATGTCAATCAGCAACTCCCTTCCTTGATCACTAGATATGCAGCGCAGCGTGACATCGTTTGGCCGTTTCCTGTATAACTCGCCGTCTTGGATACAGTATGCCGTGGCTTGCCGTGCCACCCGCTCCACGTCCTCTTCCTTCTCCGGCAGCGTCCCATGCGTTAGGTACTCCTTGAACTCCTTGGTCCAGCATTCCTCCTAGGGCTCGAGCGCCAAGAGAAGCCGAGCTCCTGAGGTCAGGCCACAGGCCGGGGCTCCTATGGCCGAAGGCTGTGGGAGCTCCTCCCGAGGCTGGGTCGTGCTCGAAAGAGGTGGCGTAGCTGATGGCTTGAAGAGCCGCTCCTCGAAGACACCGGGCTCTTGCGGTTGCCGCTTGGACGCTCTCTTGGCGATGTCGTCGGCTTCCTTGTTGGTGCCCCGGGGCACGTGCTGTAGCTCAAGGCCCAAGAACTGCTTTTCCATCTTGCGCACCTCCGCGAGGTAGGCCTCCATATGCTCGTCCTTCGGCTCGTACACCTTGTTGGAGAAGTTGACGAGGAGTTGCGAGTCGCCTTTGATGGTTAAGCGCTTCACCCCTAGAGCCGCCGCAGCCTTCAGGCCAGGTATGAGGCCTTCGTATTCTGCGATATTGTTGGAGACCTTCTCGCCGTGCTGAAAACAGAGTTGCACGGCGTAGTAGAGCTTGTCCTGAGTGGGCGAGATGAGCACTGCTCCAGCCCCCGTGCCCTGGTGCGCGAAGGCGCCATCGAAATACATGACCCAGCCGTCTGGTGCCTCGCTTCCTAGGGAGGTGGACCGGTCTTCTCCTTCCTCAAGAGCCGCGACGTCTGTCCATTCTGCCACAAAATAGGCGAGCGCGGCTCCCTTGATGACCCTGGTAGTGCTGAACTCCAGCTGGAATGCTTGCAACTCGATGTTCTACTCAGCAACCCTTCCGGCTGAGTTAGGGCTCCTGAGTACCCCCTCCAATGGGTAGGCTGAGACAACCTTGATGGGGTGGCCCTGGAAGTAGTGCCGCAGCTTGCACGAGGCCACCAAGAGTGCGAGTAGGAGCTTTTGCGGCATGGGGTAGCGCACCCTCGCGTCCCGTGGTACGGTGCTGACGAATTACACCGGGTGCGCGACGAGGGCTGGCACACAGTCGAGGCTCGGGTCCTGCAGAGATTGTGGCATATCCTGAGGTGGTGGGTTTCCTGAGACCTGATCGTCCTCAGGAGCTTCTGCGATGTTGCCCTGCTGAGCTTGGTCTTCCTTCGCCGATGGCCTTGCTGCGCCTTCCTGACCCCGCGCTGCATCAGCCCTGGCTTGGCGCGGCACACCCTTGTCTTGGCGCTCCTCCCGAACCGCCACCAGCGCCACGCTAGTGGAGTACAGTGTGGCGGCAATGTAGAGCACCAGAGGCTCGAGAGGCCGCGGTGCCACCATCACCGGAGGGCTGGTGAGGTATTTCTTGAGGTCTTGGAAGGCCCGGTCGGCCTTCGGGGTCCACTCGAACGGGCCCTTCTTCTTCATGAGCTTAAAGAAGGGTAAGGCGCGCTCGCCTAGCTTGGAGATGAAATGCCCTAACGCGGTCACCCGCCCCACTAGCTTCTGCATCTCCTTGAGGGTCTGCGGTGGGCTCATGTCTTCGATGGCCTTGATCTTCTCCGGGTTCGCCTCGATCCCTCTGTGGGATACGAGGAACCCTAGCAGCTTGCTGGAGGGGACGCCAAACACGCACTTCTCCGGGTTAAGCCTCAAGTTCACTTGGCGCAAGCTCTCAAAGGTCACCTCCAAGTCTTGAATCAGCATCCTCACCTCACGAGATTTGACCACTACGTCATCAACGTAAGCCTCTGTGTTTCTGCCGAGCTGCCGCCCCAAAGCGATGTGCATCAACCGTTGAAAGGTTGCGCCCGCGTTGCGCAGCCCGAAGGGCATGCAGGTGTAGCAATACACCCCGCATGGTGTCAGGAAGGCTGTCTTCTCCATATTATCCACCGCCGTCTTGATTTGGTGGTATCCTGAGAATGCATCCAGGAAACATAGCAACTCGCATTCGGCGGTGGAGTTGACGATTTGATCAATGCGTGGATGTGGGAACGGATCTTGGGGGCAAGCCTTGTTAAGGTTGGTGAAGTCGACGCACATCCGTTCCTTCCTGCCTTTCTTCGGTACCACTACGGGGTTCGCCAGCCATTCGGGGTATCAAACTTCTCGGATGGTACCTGCCGCCTCCAGCTTGCGTGTCTCTTGGACGATGAAGGCCTGTTTCTCAGTGGACTCCCGTCTTGCTCGCTGCTTCACGGGGCGTACGTTGGGGCATACCCTTAGATGATGTTGGATCACCTCTCTCGGGACCCCTACCAGCTGATTGGGCTCCCACGCGAATATCTCCTTGTTCGCACGCAAAAACCTCACTAAAGCTTCTTCTTGTCCCGGGTCGAGGCCGGTTCCTATGGTCAAGGTGGCTCCTGAAGACCCATCCTCGTTGACCGACACTTGCTTGGTCTCCGCCTTGTTCTTGGGTGAACAACTGCTTCTTCTTGGTGGGCGCGGTCTCCTTGGCCTCGGGCGTACTGGCGCCGGCTGGCCGTGCTGCTGCCGCGGTCTTGAAGGCAAGCCGGAGCGCCATCACGGCCTCCTTAGTGTCTCCCTTGACCGTGAGGATGCCCTTGCTCCCTGGCATCTTCATGAGGTTGTAGGCCGGGTGAGTCGCCGCCATGAACTGAGCAAGAGCCGGGTAACCGAGGATGGCATTGTACGGGAGACCGATGCGGGCGATGTCAAAGTCCACCAGTTCGGTGCGGTAGTTGTCGCGTGCGCCGAAGGTGACAGGGAGGCGGATCTGCCCTAGAGAGTGAGCGGCTCCACCGCCCACTCCCGAGAAGGGCTTGCTGAGGCCGAGCCGCTCAGGCGGCACGTGAAGAAGGCTGAAGGCTTCTACGGAGAGCAAGTTGAGGCCAGCGCCGCCGTCAATGAGGGTCTTGGTAATGGCCACGTTGCAGATGGTGGGCGTGCAGAGCATCGGGAGCATTCCGGAGCCGGTGGTGGAGTCGGGGTGGTCTTCCGAGCCGAAGGTGAGGTCGGCCTCCGGCGCAGCCCAACCCGGTGTAGCCCCCGGGCGCTTGGAGGCTACCCCAATCTGACGGAAGAAAGGTTTGACATGGCGATCTGAAGGCGGTGCTTGAGAGCCACCCAGCAGTGCCGCGACTGCGTGGTGCGCCGGCACCGCGTAGCGCGTGGTGAAGAGATTGCGGAGTTCCCCCCAGGATGCCACCGTGGATCCCGGGAGGTTGAGCAGCCAGGCGCGCGGCTCGCCGGCGAGGGCCATGGGGAACCAGTTGGCCATGATCTTGTCGTCGCCTCCGTCCTCGAGGACGGCCTCCTCGTACGCCAGCAGGAATGACACCGGGTCTGCCGCGCCGTCGTAACGCGGCAGCATCTCCGGCTTGAACTTGGTTGGCCACTGCACTCGCCGCAGGGCGGGGGCCAGGGCTCGGTACCCGGACTCCCCACTGTCGACGTGGGTCGCGGAGGTGGATGGCGGGGCACCCGCCATGGGAACGAAGTGCGGCGGCACGGGGCGCAGGTTTGTGGAGAGGAGCTCCGGCGCACCCCTACCTGGCGCGCCAAATGTCGAATGTGGGGTTCCGGCAAACCCTTGAGGTTCGAACATGGGGTGCGCGAAGCCTTTCCCTTCTACCGATCTACGCCCTAGCTCGTTAAGATCTCGCGGACGAACTCGACAAACTCGCAAAACAGAGAGACACGAGGTTTATACTGGTTCGGGCCACCATTGTGGTGTAATACCCTACTCTAGTGTGGTGGTGGTGGATTGCCTCTTGGGCTGATGATGAACAGTACAAGGGAAGAACAACCTCCTAAGGTTGAGGTGTTCTTGTGGCTAGGCTCTCGATCGGGTTGGATCAAGATTAGATCCGATCTCCCCTCTACTATGGTGGCTAGACCTATTTATAGAGGCCCTGGTCCTCTTCCCAAATATCGAGCGGGAAGGCAGCCAACAATCGGTGGGCAAATTTGAAGGGGGACAACTAGTACAAGCTATCCTGACAAAAGCGGTCTTCGCCTGCGAAAAGCTCTGGTGGTGGCGCCGTCTTGGGCTCCACGATGACCTCCGTCTTGCCGTCCTCCAGGTCTTGGTCTCATTGCACCAATATAGCAACCTTTGCCTGACGCCTCGGTACTCTTCGCCTGCGCTGGCCTCCTTAGACCCTGCGCGCGCTGGCGCCCCCCTGGTGCCGTTCGTCATGGCTCACGTCACGAGGGCCTCGTGAGGTTTTGCCCTGCCTTGATATCTCCGCTCCTCCCGAGCCTGCCTGGTTAGGCTACTCCAGAGGAGGTCTTGCGTCATCCGCCTAGCGAAGCTTGGACCCTCGCGAGGGTCTTGGATGCCTTGTTGATGGAGATGGGCCGTACGACTGCTAGATTAGCCACGCTGTGGGCCGCAGGCAGGCAAGTCTAGGGACCCCCGTTCCCAGAACACCGACAGCCACATGCGGCTATGCCCGAAGGGCAAAAGAAGAAGGAAGACAATGATCTGGCTCGCTGATCTATACTTTCTTGATGCGTCACTGCAGGCCGCGGGAACTAGTCTCCCCGGCGAGCGGCGATGAGCTCTGTCGTGTCCTCAAGACGCTGCTTGAGAGCATCCATGGATTCCTCCACCAGCCTTTGGCGCTCGATGCGGAGCATGTCATTCTCGTCCATGAGATTCTTGACGATGACGCCTGTCCTCTTCAACAACGCACTGGTCTCCTCGTGCTGCTCTGCACTTTGGACGATCTTCGCCCTCAGCAGGTCGCGCTCAGCCCGGAGCCTCTCATTGCCCTCCCTTAGTTGCCGGAAGACGCTGGTAGCCTGTTCAAATGAGGCTTTCATGTCGTCCTGCAACCTTGCCCAGCCCGAGATCTGATCCATCTGGCTATGGATGATCGCATGCATGCGCGTGTAAGAGTCGCCGCCTGCCCGCGAGACATTTTCCCAGGCTACCGCGGTGGGCAGGACATTTGTGCTGCATTCATGGCGTGGCGGGACATCTCTGCTGCTGCCGCGGCGCGGCCGGAGCAGTCTGCTCCATCGACGACGCGGTGGGACCTCTGTGCTGCTTCGGCGGCGCGGCAGGACCTCTATGTTGGTACTTTCGTGCGGCGGGACATGTCGGCTGCTTTCGAGGTGAGGCGGGACATCTCTCGTGCTTCCGCTTCCATGCTCGCCTCTCCCTGGTGGTAATCTCTCGACCTAGAACTCACGCTGGCCATGGCAGACGCAAGGGAAGGATGCTGAATGACTTGTTTGTTTTTGTGGATGTGGAGTTGAGGAGGAATGTGCAGTCATCTTGGCATAGTAGTGTTTATAACTGAGTACTAATATGCTCCTAAGTGGGAAACTAAATAATCCCAAAACTGTTAGGCGCGGTGCATTAACTTCTACCTCATTTCTTGTTTCTTGACATATCAACCAATAAGAGATGTGGGTGTGCATGCTTTTAATGACTTGAGACTACCAAACATGACATGCAGTGGTTAGTTCATTGCATGCAATGCTATTAATTAGCAAATAAACATTAAGGTCTCTCGTTTTCCCCTCCTCCTTGGTCACGGCGACGACGAAGGGAGTAGGTTGTGATCGGTGTGAACAGGTTTGCAATTAAATATAACGTGGTAGTAGTAGTAATTTGGAATGTGACGAAACGCGCTCAAAATTTATTGACGGTTTAGTTTCGAAGTGCTGCACTATTCCCGAATGGCGTAACGTGGGCACGTGTTCTCGGCCGTGGTGTAGCATATGCCATGGTACTAGTTCTTTTTCTACTGCTGTGTACGTGCAATAACTGGCACCGTCGGATACATATCTTACGCTTATTGGGGCATTCAACAGGAATAGCCTCATGGCGAGCTATAGACTAGTCTTTTTTTCAGACGCATTACACCTATCTCTCGGGACTTCTCGCACGCACCATCTCTAGCTCCCTAGGTCGATGCCACCCACATACACTTGTAATCTTAGTTTAGTACTACGTTATACAGGAAGAGAAGACGTGCAAGCACGCACTCATCCTCTCTCACACACGCATCTGTAGCTACGAATTGTAGTGTTCTCAACCATCCGATTGGCTCTATCATAGGTTTCACGTTGCTCCTTGGCCTTGAGATAGTACTAGATGTCTTCATTTTTTACTTTGTACTCATTTTGCATTGGAAAGCGCTATGTGATGGTAACATATTATGTTACTCTATTTGCCTCTCTCCTCATTAATTACTTGCCACCTCATCATTTTTGCTTATGTGGCATCTATGTTACTACCTATGTTACTCCCACCATGACCAGCCTTATGCACAGAGAAATTAGGATCGGAGGGAGTACTACTAGTAGTAGTACTACTTTGATGTGTCGCGTCAACTCGCGCAAGTATGCAGCACTTCCTGAACAAACAAGCATATAAGCTGTTATACTTACTTCTTATAAGATGTTATACTTCTTACCCAAAGGATCTTTATATCCAACAGACACAAAATATCCGTTTGACTGTTGGAAATTACTTTAACTGCTGATCTGATGTCGAAGTAATTACTACATCGCCACCAAAGCCCACCATCTCTTAAGCTAAAGTAGACCGAGCTAACCCCTATATTAGCATATTACTAAGATAAACAGAAGGCACTGTAGAATCATTTAGGACGTGAGCTTGTCAATCTGAATGTGGAGGGACACCAGCTTAGCCCCCGCCAGTAGCTTGGGCGGAACTGTGAAGAAGGTCAGCTCGTGCACGACGACGTCGCCGGGATCCTTGCTGCTTGTCACCTCCATTTCCACCTTGACGGCGTCGGTCCTGCCTTTGGGCTCTCCCGGCGGGCCGTTCTCCCACAGCTTGGCCACGAAGTGCGGCAGTGGGGACGGCCCCGCTCTGATGCAGACGACCGACACGGCGATAGGAGCGCCGATGTCGAGCACGCCGCCGACCAAGAAAAACGCGCGGCCATCCTCCTCCGCGAACAGCAAGAGCCGTGGCTCCGCCAGTGGCACTTGCAGCTGGAGCACCTTGCCGTACTGGATCCTGTGCACGGGCATGTGATGCACTGTGCTGATGTGGTGGGAGAGCGCCGGTGGCGGGCCTTCGTAGCCGCAGACGGGCATGGGGCATTTGCAGGGCGCGAGCGGACACACGCTCTCGTGATCGGCGAGCTTGTGGTAAGTGACGTTGAGCCCACAGCCATCGTGCGAGCACTCCACCCTCACCGAGGAGAGGACGACATCCACCGCCATGTTCCGCACGTCGAAGCCACCACCGCGCTCGCACTTCTAGCATTTCCGCTGGTTCCCGGGCCCTCGACGCGGCAGTCCGTGCAGGCCAGGTGCCCTCCCTTGCACTGCACAGATCAATCGAACATCACATCAATCAAGAAACCTGCACCTTACTCGATCAGCCGAACGGAGGAGGTGTATTCGAACCTCATACACTGGAGGCTTCAAGGGGCGGAGGCACAAGGGGCAGTGGAGCAAGTTGAGGTCCATCGAGACCATAGAGAGCTCCATCGTCGGGTCCTGTTCCGTCTGCATGATCTCGCCCTCCTCGTGCACAACCATCTCTCGCTGTATTAGGGCCGGGGCATTACTACTTCAAGGTGCATTAAATCAACACATGCAATTATCAAAAGGAGAGTCACGGCATGCATGCATGCGTTGTAATTAATGCATCGGTAAACAAAAATTATTGAAATATATCGAGTGCAGTGCTTTGATGTGTCACGTCAACTCGTACAAGACCGAGAAGTTTGATTACTACAACGCCCTCTCGCCTTAACCACACCTGCCTTTGGCTGCATGACAGGTGGGCCACCCACCTGTTGGGCCCACCTGTCATAGACAGAAAGGCAGGAGCAGTAAGTCAATGAAGCTGCGTCCCTCCCTCGCCCATGAGCATGGTGGCTGGCAGGACTAGGAGAAGCTTTCATTCGCTACACGCTCTCCCTCCCACACGCGGTGGACATGCAGCAGTTCAATCGGTGTCAGATGGCCAGAAGCATACTGTAGTACTCCTCCACTACAGTAGTACTCCATCATTGTTCGACTTCCCGAAGAGGCGAAGAGCCAAGCGCAGCCCGGACGCTCGTGTGGCAGTTTCATGTGTAGAGTAGTCTAGGATAGCGTGTACGTGCCTGTAAGCTTAAAATCGTTGGGGTCAGCTCCATGCTTTTTTTATTAAAATAATCTTCTGGACCTACCTGTCATCCTGGTGATTCTAGTTTGCACGCTCATCTGGTCAAGACAGGAATATATATTTTAATTTGTGGTGGTGTAAATGTTAGAGGTTGCAGCAAATGGAGTATTGTACGCTTCAGGTCTTTCAGCCAAGTTTAGAGGCAACCATGTGGGGCCGGTGCTATCATGTGTCGCGTTAACTCGTACAACGAGGAGAAGCTTGATTTTACTACTACACGCCTTCTCCCTCGCCCATGCGCACGGTGGCTCGCAGACGAGGACATGCCTTTGCTTATAGTACTACAACAAGTATCCCTTCCGCTCGCAGTGGACGGACATGCAACAGTGGATTCGATACTGTAGAAGCAGTAATAGTAACATCATTGTTCGTCTGCTCGAAGAGGCGAAGAGCCAAGCGCAACCCGAACATGGCAGTTGCTAACCTTGGAGCACGCATATAAAAAACGAGACCAACCCGGGCTAGACTAGCCTGTTGGCTTTTTTATAGAAGAAAACTCCGTGAGCACCAAATGCTCAAGCCGAGACTTGAACCCTGGTGGGCTGGCTGCAAACTCCCACGCCTTGCCAATTGAGCTATGCTCAGTTCTCAGGAGCACGCATACAGGCAGGTTCTTGCATGAGACAAAATTGCTATGTGAGCCCACTATTACTTGCTAGTATAGCCTTGTAAACTAGAAAGGAGTATTTGCCTTTCGAGAGATTTCAACAAGTGACTAGACTACACCGAGACGGAGTACATATGGAGCAAAATGAGTGAATCTACACCATAAATAAATACGTAGTTCTCTCGTTTTCCTCTCCGCCTTGGTCGTGGTGCACAATATTGAGTATACTAGTACTATCATCTTTAAATTTACGAAGTCACCATAGGCACCTCGTTGTCGACGGGAACGTCTCCTGACACGCGATAGACGCGAGCGGCAGTCGCCTCCATAGGTGCTTCAATGCCAAGGAGGGAGAGGGTAGTGGTTCCCGAGACGTTGAACGATCAATGATTCATCCTCAAATTACATGCAGAGGGAATAAATTGGAGAAGCAGAATAGAGCCACCATGATGTGAATGCAACGGAGTTTGGATTCTCATACAAAGGCGCCCCACGACTCCAATCCATCTACTCCTAGTCTCTGCGCAACACTGCTCACTCGAATCCAAGACCAAATGACCAGAAGCCAGAAGCACCTGTGGAGGCGATGGACGCGAGCGGCAGTCGATTGTGCCAAATCATCCAAGGCGCCGGCCTGCGGCCCCGCACCGTACAGCGTTTCTAGACAGTGTGGGCGATCACCGGCGTCATAGCCCTCACCGACGCCGGCTTTGCCTCTCGCATGGATGACATGATGGTCAACTCCATCTGCAAGTTCACCGCCGTCAAAAAGCGCGCGGACGACCTTGTCGTACTGCTCCAGCCCGCGCGCCCAGGCTCCTCATTGCCTGCCACCCTCATCGGCCTCCATGGTGACGAACTCTTTCAAGCCCTGATGGCCCTGCTGGTGCCGGAGGTCACGACGAAGAATGTGCACCTCGAGGCCGCGCTCGTCGCGCAGCGCCTCACCATGCAAGAAACCGTCGACCTGCACATCCACGTATACGAGGAAATCGTCTACATAGGCCACTACAAGGCCAGCAAGGATAGAAAGACGTTGGCCTTCTTCCAGCGGTTGGAATCTTTGGACGCCATTGTTCAGAACCACGTCGACCTGGCCACGAAAGCCGCTGCTCCTTAGCCGCCGTTCGGTGGGCCGGCGCCCTGAGTCGAGGAGGTGGATGCCGTTGATGGATGCATCTCTTCTTCTTGCCTCCTATAACCAGCACTGCATCGCCTCGTGCCCTTAATGTTTTATTAGTATAGGAGTATATGGCATTTTTGTTCCAGTAGTAACGTTTTCACTGTGAGGTGGGGCCGCAGTTGAGCAAACCGACCATCAGCAAATCCCCGCCCCGCCCACCGGGCATCGGCTGAGTTTAGAATTAGAAGAGAGAAATGCGGGAGAAGAGCTAGCTGTAGCACGGATGCTGTTGTCAGATGGGACTTGCGTTGATAGAATAGGAGTACTGAGCACTCGTAGTACCTCTTTTTTAGGGAAAAAGCAGTCGTATGTCTAGTACTACCACTAGTTGGGTGCGTGCAACCTATACCTGTCATCACTTTAGGTCTCCTTTTCGAACTGCAGCTACGCTTCACTGTACATATTTTTTCACGCATTTATCCTCCTATATGTACTCCTAGGCTATTTCCACGTGCTCCCTTTTGTCGACATGTGGGACATAGAGCATCTGGGTCGTAGTGCATGCACGACTTGGAGCATATGCCGGGGTACTTTACATTTCAGACCTCACGAATTACATGCAAACCCCCCATAGAAGAATAAATAAATAAATGAATTACTACATGAAACCGTATTATTTTCATAGAAACCGGAGCACGTTCATTAAATTTTGGACATAACACGTTTATAAAAAACTACCATACCTAAACCAGTCTACGGGCCTCTTTGATTCGCAGGATACTGAAAACACAGAAATGGGGAAAGTATGATGGCGATGAACCGAGACGAGGAGAACTCTAACTCAGTTAGAGGTTAGAGTTAGATTCGAACCCTGAACTAATTCTAAACCAAAGAGGTGTATGGATGGCAGGGTTAGATTGACAATAAATGTTCTTTCTCAATCATTTGACTACTTTGGACCCTATTTCCTGCCGGATTTGGTGTGGCCGGCTCTTGTGTGGCCTCCTCCCGCTCACAATTGACATAAACGAACCATCTTTACAAATCAAGCATGCAAAACATGATAAATTTTACTTTGTCCATACAATTGAGATATCACACTTAAACATACAAGTCCTCAATCAAGCTTCACAAAAAAAACATTCCATGAAACAAAGCATGAGCTAACTCATCACGGAAGTCATTCACGATAGGAGGGAGCCCGGAGCCCCTCACGCACCCAGGGAGGAGCTCGTCATCGTCGCTCCGGAGGAAGGCTCTATAGAGCCAAAGCCCCGGGAACCGCTCTGACGCTGGCGCTTGCGAGTTGAGGTCGACACCGGCATGGGTAGCAGGGCCACTTGCCGAAGACTGCGAACCGAATCTTTGGGCCTCTAGAAATAATGCAATCCTGAAACTAAAATACCTAGAAAGGTGAACTGAATCTTTGGGCCTCTAGAAATAATGCAAGCCTGAAAACTGAAATAGCTAGAAAGTTGAACTGAATCTTTGAGCCTCTAGAAACAATGCAAGCCTGGAACTGAAATACCTAGAAAGGTGAACTTATTCTTTGGGCCCCTAGAAATAATGCAATCCTGAAACTGAAATACCTAGAAAGGTGAACTAAATCTTTGGGCCTCTAGAAAGATTTATCCTCCTCAAGCAGCATCAAACAATTCCATGCGCGCACCACAAATATATACCAAGTTTAATCAGGATCTACTTTTCCAAATCAGAATTAGCGCTAGAGCGAGCAAGATCAATGATATGGCTCTGAGACAGAGAAGGAACGAACAAACTCACCCCTCTCGCGACCTCCCTGGTAGATGCGCCGCCGCCGCGCAAGACAGAGGGAGAAAAATGACCGGTGAAGGGGGAGCGGGGCGAGCTTCGAAGGCCGGAGGAGGGCGGTGGAGGACGGAGGGAGAGGGCGACCAGAGGAGAGAGAGGGCGAGCGATGGAGCGGCGCTTGGGCGGGCGGCCCGATGGGGAATAGAGAGGAGTCGTGCGAGGGGGGGGCGGAGGGAGCGATCTGGTGCGGGTAGGGGAGATTTTTTTAGTTCTCTTTTAGTGGGCCCGAGGAGAACTAACCCAATTAGAACCTCTGCACCGGGCTAGTTTTTTAGCCGGGTTAGAGAAAACTAGCTCAAACTAACCCATCCTGTTTGGATAATTTGAGGCTATTTCAACCCAAACTAGCTCTAACTCAGGGATCCAAACAAAGAGGAGTAGTACTGTACATGCTACAGTCTGGACCGTGGCACATTGTTTTTTATGGTCATATCAGCACATTGTTTTCTACCGCTGATTCACTGGGCTGCCGTGGTTCGCACTCCTCCGACGTGAGTAGTATTACTACTACTCCCTCCGTTCCTAAATATAAGTCATTTTAGACATTTCAAATTGACTACAACATACGTATGTATGTAGACATATTTTAGAGTGTAGATTCACTCATTTTGCTCCGTATGTAGTCACTTGTTGGAATCTCTAGAAAGAGTTATACTGCCTGATTCTTTGCTCCTTCTTACTAGTACTACGTACTACTTCACCGACATGTGGGAGAGCCAGCAGCATCCGGGTCGACGTAATACGTGTCATGCACCAGATTAGAGTGCGGAATGGAAGGGGGGCATCACCCCGGTCGTACCGCCAGTAATTCATGACTATAGTGAGTAGTCATATCACAAGTCTTTCCAACAGTAACGCGCCGTCAAATCGCATAGCCCGACCTTTCCAGCAATAAGTAAGTTGAATCTGCTACTCCCTCACCCTCCCCGCCTCTTTGTCAAACCGACTATGCGAAAACTGCCGCGCGTACTGCCCGGGAAAAGCCCCGCCCTCAACTTTTACCTACGCGAAAATAGTTCGAGCTTGTTCATTCTATATAAATACTAGTACTGTATGTTTATTCACCCGTGGGGTTGTTCAATGAATGGAGGGCCGGGGAGCACAAGTGAACAATACTACGTACATTTAGTCACCTTAAATAGAGAGTTTCTTTTCTTTAATGCTACGTACACAAATTGAAACGCTTGTTGTGGAGAGAAAAAGATAATCACTCTAGTATATGTGTACGCAGGGGCCTGAGTGTTTGCTTTACTAGGGTTGCTCTCTTCATTGCCTTATCCTCTCCAGATATAAACAAGGCAGCGGTAGCGACATTTTCTCTCTGCTCACCGCTGGTCACAGATCCGGCCAGATCCCTTCGGCTGGTGTGTGTAGAGGACTAGGTGCATCGTTCACGCGGTCATCGCCGGTGAGGGAGGAAACCCACAGCTGCCGAAGGGGCCCGATCCTTTGCCCGTGCTATTCTCTCTAACACAGCGCCGGCTCGGGAGGTCCTCCGACCCTTCTTCCTCCCTGTCGTATTGTGCGCAGATCGGACCTGCCACCGCCGACATCCCAACGACCATTAGGTATAAGTTCTTCGAAAGCGGCCTTGCTCTAATGCCCCGGTGAGGGAGTCCTGGACTAAGGGGTCCTCGGGCGTCCGGCCTGTTATCCATGGGCCGGACTGGTGGGCTGTGAAGACATGAAGGCCGAAGACTGTACCCGTGTCCAAATTGGACTCTCCTTCGCGTGGAAGGCAAGCTTGGTGACCAAGTATGAAGATTCCTTCTTATGTAACCGACTCTATGTAACCCTAGATCCCCCCAGTGTCTATATAAACCGGAGAGTGTAGTCCCGAAAGGATATACTCATTACCATAGTCATACGGGCTAGGCTTCTAGGGTTTAGCCATTACGATCTCGTGGTAGATCAACTCTTGTAATCCTCATAATCATCAAGATCAATCAAGCAGGAAGTAGGGTATTACCTCCATCAAGAGGGCCCGAACCTGGGTAAACATCGTGTCCCCCGTCTCCTGTTACCATCAAACCTTAGACGCACAGTTCGGGACCCCCTATCCGAGATCCGCTGGTTTTGACACCGACAACTGGCGCCCCCCTCCTCCATGGGGGTGACTTCAACGTGAACAGACTCAGTAGTGGAAGCCCTTGCCAGAGGTCCCCCTCCATGGGTATCGCTTGTGGGGGGAGCTAAAGTGGCCCCCACTTGTTGCCGGGTTTCCCTCTGGGGGCCCCCGCCGGTCTCCTTGGCGGGCGGCAGAAGAGAAGCTTCAGCGTAACCACCAGCAAGTGAGGCCTGTCCCATGCCTTCATGCAGAGGACTGGCCCAGGGGCTGGGTACGGTGTCATCCATGGCATACCTTGTCAGCTCAACGCCTGACACTGGGCCTAGCTCCACTGTCGTCTTGGCCCGTTGCGTAAGGGTCTCTTCGTCCCTATCAAGACGACTAGCACAAGATCAGTTGGGAATCAAATGGAAAACAGTCAGAATTGAGAAAAGCAAAGTTTTTCCTCACTCTGGGTTGTCGAGCATGGCATCCATATCATACACTAAGGGCGGGGGCGATTCCCTGGCCCTCTTGAGTGGTGGCGGGGTCCTGCTCGCTGCTGGGACCAGGCATGATGGCGTCCTGGGGTCAACACCGTTCGCAACCCGTTGCCGGGAAGGCGGTGTCGGGGCCTGAGTGAGGCGGGCTATGTGGCGGCGCACGGTATCCTCCTTGCTGCACATGGCGGTTGTCTTCTTCACCCTGGGCCCCGCTCGTGATAAAGATGGCACCACCGGCTCTTGGCTGCCCCTCTTCCGGAGGTAGCGCTTCTGCTCTGGGGCCTAGGGACCTGCTTCAAGTCCCTCCTCCTCCTCGGGCGCTTTGGCCCCCTCAGCACCGACAACCTCAGTGTCGACAGCCTCGCCCCTGGTAGTCTCTACCACGGCAGTCGCGACTCCAATAGCCTCAAGCCCGGCAATCTCCTCATCAACACGTTCCTCGTCTGAAGAATTCCCGTCATCTTCATCATCATCACCAGCTGCACCAGCAGCTTTGAGCCTTCGGGCTTCCTCGAGCCTGCTGCGTATGTACTTCTACTCCTCCTCAGTGGTGCCCTTGGTGAAGTATTTCTCCTTCTTGGTGGCCTTCTCCTCCAAACTAGAGGCCCATTCCATCTCATCCTCCAAGCTGGGTAATTGCCAGTCTGCCTTGACCCCATTGGCGTTGCAGTCCGCCATCCACTTGAGGATTTGATCAATGGCGGAGTTAATATGTAGTGGGACAATCCTTGCCGGCAAGTGGAAGGTGCTGGCCTTGTGGAACAACTTATATGGCTCATGACCGCCAGGTTGTTGGCAATGCCGGGGTAAAGCTGCATCCAGTCCGTGGCATACTTGTACTCCCAGGCAAACCGATCCCTCTTCTGAAGTGGTGCAATGCGGTGCCGGAGGAAGTCGGATCCCACATGCTCGATGGTGAGCTCGCCGGAGGAACCGATCCCTCTTCTGGAGCGGGCAATTCTATTCCGCGCTGGGCGGAGGTTCTCGTCAGTAGCGACCAGGTTGCTCCAATCTTTGCCGTGCACCATGCATGTAGTCCTCGGCAAGCAGAATGAAGGGGCTTCGGGGTCCTGAATCCAACACCAGTCACCTCTCCACCCCTCCCACTTGCCGTGCAGTTGCCCTCCAAGGTAATCCCAGTCTTCTTTCTTCCCCGCGGAATCCAAGAGATATTCCTCGAAAGGGATTTTTCGTCGATGCGGGGGATATAGAAGTGGCGAAACAGATCCACATTGGGGGCGACTCCGATGAAATCTTCGCACAAATGAGAGAAAACCACCATGCAAGTCATCGCATTGGGTGTGAAATCTAACAGGCGGAACCCAAAAGCGTACATCATGGCACTGAAGAAATGAGAGAAAGGGGGGGAAGCCCGCAATAAAAATACGCACAAAAGAAGGGATACGAGCTGGAACCTTGGATTCATTAGGGATGACGACTGGTTCTCCGTTGCCTTTGGTCTTCCTCCCCCATATATAGGCATACCTATGCATCAAGGCATTGCCATCCAAGTCCGACGGCGTGAAAACTACATTCTCTTTCCGCCGCCAAACCAACGCCTCCGCCTCTTTATTCTTCTCTATCCTCGGGTCTTCCGGTTGGGCCGCCTGCTTTCCTTTCACGATTCTCTTCTTGCGCCCCGTTCCTTCAGGCGAAGGGAAGGGGGAGATTTGGTGTGTCGAAGAGAGGGGTGGTGTCATGGGAAACCACGACCACCTATGGGGCCATGAGCCCCTTTTTGGTTCGGCGGGGGGATATGCACGATGCACAAAGAGCAGAGGAGTGTAGCATAGTGCGACAGAGATCACACGGGCAGTTTTACCCTGGTTCGGGCCGCCGTGAGGTGTAAAACCCTACTCCTGCTTTGGTGGATTGATAGTGGGAGTATGGTTGCGGACGTAGCGCACTTGCCCGGCAATGTTGCTCCAGGGCGAGAGTGGCTACGCACGTATGAATGTATGAGTCGGCTAACCAACGAACCCTTTCTACAGTCGCGATGGGCCTCCTTTTATAGATTAAGGGGTCACCACAGTGGCAAATCAGTCTTTACACACTGATTAGATTGCAAACAGTGCTATCACACCTAACTCTGTAGGCTGGCAGAGTGCATTAAATGAGTCGTCTAGTGTCACATCACAGCTTGCCCGGCAACCCTTGCCGGGCTGTTTTGCCAACTTTGCACTTGCTTGCTTGACACGTCTCAGGACGGGTGTCTTATGGGGGTGTTTGTTGTAGGAGGTGGCTGCCATGTGGCAAGAAGCAGCCACTTAGTCACTTAGGGGCTTGACACCACACTGATCGATGACTTGGGTTGCTTGTGAGGTGGAGCAGTGCCGCCTTGGCGGGGTGTTGTGCTTCTGCAGGCCCCGACAGGCCTGCCGGGGCGGTCTTTGGGATTGCTGCCGGGACAATCCTCGTCCTCGCCAGGCTCGCCTGCCAAGCAAGGGAGTCTTTCCCCTTAGTGGCATCTCGTCATTCTGGCTTCGACTTGGCCTTCTTTATCTGCACTTGGATCCTTCAAGAGAATTGATCCATCATGCTTGGGTTGATCATGGTGTTGTAATCTTGTCTTCAGGCCTGTGCACAATCCGAGAAACGGACCCAGGGTTTGTTGCACCGACAGGAGCCCCCGGGCTAGCTGATATCTACTATGCAACTTTATTCTTGTAGACTCGTGTTGGGCCTCCAAGCGCAGAGTTTCGTAGGACGGTACCAATTTTCCCTCAAGTGGATGACCTAAGGTTTATCAATCCGTGGAAGGTGTAGGATGAAGATTGTCTCTCTCGAACAACCCTGCAACCAAATACAAGAAATCTCTTGTGTCCCAACACACCCAACACAATGGCAAATTGTATAGGTGCACTAGTTCGGCGAAGAGATGGTGATAAAAGTGTAATATTGATGGTAGAAATATATTTTTATAATCTGAATAAATAAAAACAGCAAGGTAGCAAATAGTAAACGGGCACAAAAACGGTACTGCAATGCTTAGAAACAAGGCCTAGGGTCCATACATTTCACTAGTGCAATCTCTCAACAATGCTAACATAGTTGGATCATATGATTATACCTCAAAGTGCAGTAAAGAATCACTCCCGAGTTCCTATTAGTTGAGAAGAAAAGATAGAAATTGTTTGTAGGGTATGAAACCACCTCAAAGCTATTCTTTCCGATCAATCTATCATAGAGTTCGTACTAAAATAACACCATATGACACACATCAACCAACTCTAATGTCACCACAAGTATCTGTGAGTTCATTCTATGATATGCATCAAACAACTTCATCATCATAATATTCAATCCACACAAAGAACTACAAGGGGACCCCAAAGTTTCTATCGGAGAAAAGATAATAAAAACATGCATCAACCCCTATGCATAGATTTGTTGGAGATATGCCCTAGAGGAAATCATGTATGATGATATTTCCTATGTGTTTATGAATAAAGATAGTCCTTGGACATTATCAATGATGTGTATCAGCAAGTACGTGGCTTGTTTGTGGGACTATGCATTGTATGATGACTGTCGTAAAAGGTCCCTAGTCGAAAGGGCTGTGTGGACGCGCAGCCAACTAGACTAGCATATAACACGGTTGATGGCTTGGTCTCACTGGCAACAGAGCATTGGATGCTAACCGGATAATATGGAGTTGGAAGGTTCTGGTCGGATTCGACGTAGTCGGATCCGAGTCGAGATAAGGTCCGAGTCGGACAGACCCAACTATGAGACGCAGCGATATGTCATCTGTCAGTCTCTAGTACAACATACGTTCTATGTCCTAAGACCTGAGCTGGCACATGTACTCGGGATGGTGACAGACTTCGTTTGGGCTGACCAAACGCTACTCCATGACTGGGTAGCTACAAAGGTAGGTTTCGGGCTTGTCCAGACCCATGCTGCGAGACGTGGTCGAGCAAGATGGGATTTGCCCCTCCGATCAGGAGAGATATACTCTGGGCCCCTTGTGTGATCCGACCAGGATAAGCATGGCCATGCGACAAGGATTATGAGATCATCCGGATAGTGGTCAACGCATCTATGTGGTAGCTTGAGAGGGGTTGATTGGGATGAGAGACACGAGGCGGATCAACACACAAGACAAGGGTTTAGACAGCTTCGGGCCCTGGGAAACATCATCCGGTAATAACCCTACATGGTGTTTGTGGCTAGGTCTCATTATCATCACCAGGGAGTCGCCGGTAAACCGGCTCTTTGTGTCTACCCCTAGAGATTGTTTCTTCTTGCCTCTTCCTTTTGGGGAGCCCTGCCCCTCCTTATATAAGTTGAAGGGGCGGGTTACATGTGGAGTCCTATTAGGATTAGGACTAGTCTACCTTCTAATACAAACCGGATACAAGTCCTGGTCTTAACTCCTTATAAGGTAAATATTCCTCATGCCTTTCCTCTTAAACCGGCCCACCATTACCATAAACCGGCCTTCTAGGCCTTGGGCCTTGTCATCCGTCTGACCCGCCCGCCGGGTCACCAGTGAATCATAATGACCAGGCGGGTTGCTTGTAAACCGCCAGGTCAGCGTGGGTCGCCGGTGAATCGCCAAGTATCAGCCGGGTCTCAAGTAAACCGCCAAGTCCAGCCGGGTTATACTTCCGGCCGGTTTACGCCGCGGGGTATATCCCGGACATTAGCCTCCAGTTTAATTTGGATTTATCCATGTTAAACTGATCCTGTAAACAAACACAAGAACAATTTTGACAGATTATGCTCCGGGTTAAGAATTCTTGTAAGCCGGCATCTGATCATCCTTAAGTCCTTGTTATTTCCTTGTTCTTGAAAATCCGGGTCATTAGACCAGGTTCATAATCAATTTGCTTGTAGAAGAAATATTGCAAATAAAGAATCCATTTAAATCGGCCTTCAAAGCTCTGATTTGACAAAAATATTGGTCTTCAAATATTCAACTGATATTCAGCCGGCTTGAAGATGTAGAACTTGCCGGTTTATGATTACCACCGTTGTCGGGTTATAAAAACTGATAATTCCGGGTCATGATTGCTGCCAACGCCGGTTCATGATTGTTGCCAATGCTGGTTCATGATTGTTACCAACGCCGGTTCATGATTTGATGATGCCGGGTTATGATTGTTGCAGACACCGGGTCATAATGATTGGTGACGCCAGGTTAATCTGGTTTGCTCAAAACTGAGACTTTGAAAATATTTCTCCTTATATCCGTATTACCTGTAGCCCCCAAGTCTTGAGCAGAACAAAGTGATGACTTAAGACTTACTTCATTATAAATACTGCCACTTTGAAGAAATCCATGTTGTTCATGTCAGTCACTAGTAAAAACTGAATACTCCATATATGTAGCCCCCAAGTGCCGGGTTGTCATGCTTGCAGCAACCTGGGACTTGTAATTGCCTGATGCTCAAAAAACTTCAACCAGTGTAGCCCCCATTGGCCGGGTCATTATGCAATAATGAGCGGGGACTTTGTAAATATGATCATGTAAATTTGAGCAATAACGTGTAGCCCCCAAGGGCCGGCTCAGTAAGATAATATTGAGCTGGTACTTTATATATACTTCATTGAAAATAACATCATATGATGTAACCCCCATCATGGTGCTTGAATCCACGTCCACAAGGTTAAGAGCTTTGTGCTTTACCAACTGAGCAATAAACCTTTCAATAATATATGAAAATTTGAGTACCTTGAATTGTTTGACAGGAGCAATTGGTAGCCCCCAAGGGCCGGCTCATTACAATGTGATGAGTCGGGTCTTCAATAAGGTGAGCAAAAAATGACTTTGCATTAGCCCCCAAGTGTCATGGTGCATGCTTGCAGCGACATGAGACTTGTATATTTGATGTAATCTCAACTTGAAATAATGTAGCCCCCAAGTGCCGGGTCGTAAGCCTGCAGCAACTTGGGATTATTCCTTCAATTGTAGAATAAATCATATCCATTGATAATACGATAGCCATTGCACTAAAGCGACTTTGGAAACCTTAATCATAATACTGGTTATTGATAACCATAATAAAAATCCAGCCATGTTGGCTATTAAAGATTTGAACAATATACCCAATGATTTATAAGCGCATGATTCCAATGGCGCAATCCAAATAGATACCGTCGACTTATAGTCCAAAGCCAGGCTGGGTTAACAAACACCGTATAATTTCTCATCATACACTAGCGACTTATCATCTTAAAGCCAGGCCGGGTTAATAAACACCAGTGATTTATAATTATGCTTTATTCAACCTGTTTCTGCATGCAGCAAGTTTAAAGTGTCCTGTCGGTTTACTGCCGGACGGGTCATAATGCCCAACATATAACCTGGGTTGATAACCAAGGCTGCACTTAAAAATAATCAAATATGAAATATATCATACCTGTGACATTAAATCACATCACTAGTTGGCCAACTTTATTGTAGTAAAAGGTGATAATCCCAATCTTGAGTACTGATAACTCCTTCCATATTGCGCCGGTTTATGATAAAACCGTATCGGGTTGTGATAAACACCGGATTAACCATATATAATACTGGCGACTTGTAGTCAAAACCAGACCGGGTTGATAATCTCCGGATTATGACTGATCATATACTGACAACTTGTAGTTGACAACCTAACCGGGTTGATAAACACCGGTTTGAAAATATCACAAATCTTATCAAAAGAAAGAGAAACTTAGCAAAAGGCAAATAAAACCGTTGTAGTCGAGGCTTTTCACGGGCTGCCAGGCCCTAAATTCGACAGCAAAGAATCCCCAAGCAACATTGTGAGCTGTGCTCAGTGGGTGCCTATGTTTGAGCTGTTGTTTTAGAACACTCTCTTTGGCCCCGGATTGATGTGGTTTTGAGCCGATCAAGAGGCATTACTGTGGTTCGGATACGACCAAGCCCCCAAGTGATGTTGTGGCATTGCGCCGATCAAGATGTGTAGCTATGGTTCGGGTACGACCAAGCCCCCAAGTGATGCTGTGGCATTACGCCGATGAAGAGGTGTAGCTATGGTTCGGATATGACCAAGCCCCCAAGTGACGCTGTGGCATTGCGCCGATCAAGAGGTGTAGCTATGGTTCGGATACGACCAAGCCCCCAAGTGATGCTGTGGCATTGCGCCGATCAAGAGGTGTAGCTATGGTTCGGATACGACCAAGCTCCCAAGTGATCAATAATATGATAAGCCAATAAGGCAGGATACCCATGTTTGAACCGCGCATCATGGCAGCAGGTCCTCTTCGGCAACCTTTAACTTTTTGCAAGAGATAAATTCTTCTTGAACCGGGATTTTAAACCGGATATTGAGAGCTTCAAAGCTTTGTGGGAGACATCTTTCTCTTGAACCGGATTTTAAACCGAAATCTTCATTTTCAGCCAGAAATTTTCTGATGGCATTAAACTCGAACTTGCGAGAGATTAATTGTTTTTGAATCGGAAATTCTTAAACCGGTTTTGAGAGCTTCAGAGCTTTGTGGGAGAACAGATTTCCCTTGAACCGGATTGTAAACCAGATATTTGAGAGCTTCAGCGAGACTGACCCGGAACTTCTTCATTGAGCCGGGTTTTTGTAACTGTCATATATTTTCTAAGCCGGAAATTTTCTGACGGCCTTTAAATTTTCATCCATATGGTAGTAGCCTCCGGGACCGGGTTATCTTTCCCTCCAACATCCTGGGGTTCTTGACTTCACTGAAAACCGGCAACATTTGCTGAGTCATATTACTGTAGCCCCCGAGTCTCAAGGTGACTCAGGAGTTGACTTGAGATTCTCCATATTTGACCGTGATATAAACCGGCATAACTCGTATATCATTGGTGTTGATAGCACGATGTGAATCCATAGAAGGTTGAGGTGACTGCGGCGGGTTATAAATGATCCCGTATGAGCCGTGTCAGCAACTCGGCCAATGGTTCCTTCCAACTGGCAATTTGAAGTTAACCAAACTGTAGTGGCGGCGACTTGTGCGCCTACCCATTGGACCATCCAGTGCAGATGGCGGCTTATAGTATATGATAATCTGCCTTCATTTTGTTGAAAGAAAAACCGGGCTACCCAAGCTGTGACCTGCTCAAACAGCTCATGCAGACAGGTGCGGCCCGGTATGTTGATGTAGACCAGGCCACGAGAGATGGACAGCAAAGACGACCGCGGCTTTAGAGGCGGCACAGACAATTGAGTCAGCCGCGGCGTTGTAAACCGGCGCGGGTGGGAGAATCAGCCGCGGGGGCGGACGGGTGACTTGTCTGCGGTGTTGTAAACCGGGTCACAGGGACGGCGACGTGCACACGTTCGTTCTCCGGGTAGTATGGCACGGACGAAACACCGGGCAGAAACGTTGCCAGCGCGCGCTCTATACCCGTAGTATAATGCCTCATTTGCAGTGAACAATTGTCCTGCATCAAAAAAGATCACAAGCCAAAGTAATTGTTCTCTGACAAAAACAATATATGCTAATAAGAATAGATTAGATGGATATCACCTGATGCATTAGGATGACATATAGATTGATCCGCTGGATGTCCGTTCACCTTTTATTTTTATTTTTGCACTCCCATGCGTTGGAACAGATCAAACCAGAGAGATGGCGGGTCTGCGTGTGTCTCTCGGCCAGCGTGTGCAAGCTTTGTCCTGTTCATCAATTAGTACTACTTGTATTTGCACCTCCTACGGTTTTCTTTTTGCTTTCTTCTCTTCACGTTGTTGGCTTCAGAATCCATCCAACCTTGAACCTTGTGTCAAGGAATTATACTTTATAGTGGCTTTATTTTTGGACTTGTAGTTGCGAGAATCCAGCTTGACCGCATGGATGGAAGGAGCTTGCACTCGTATTTGATCTGGTGTAACTGCAGCAGCCCTGGAACATGTGCTTGAGCAGCGGCTCAAGATGGCTCGGAGCGGAGGTTGAAGCAGGCATGGCCGCGGCAGTAGCCCAGTACACTGGCGAGGGGCGGCTCATAGGCAGCCCACGGCCGGGGTGGCTCGAAGTGGATGTGATCCAGAAGCTGGGTCACGTCGGTAGCTCGGGAAGCTCGGAACAGAGGCCAAGCATGACCCGGTAGGGGTGACTTCAGTTGATTCAGAGCAGCGGCGGAACGAAGGAGGTCCCTGCACGGCGACTTGTAAGGTTGAAAGCGGACGGAGCACCGGCGAGCCTGCAGCGGCAGCTCAAGGCGGCGGACGCAAAGCATAGTGCAAGAGGCCGGGCGGCTCGAAGCGAAAGCCGGCCCCGCGCGACTGTGTCGATGAAGGCGGCTTAAAGGGCGAGTGAGGCCATCAGGGGCGGCTTGGCGCAGCGGTTCAAGGCGCAGCGACGGAGGATGCAGGAGCCGGCCGGTGCACCAGAGACAGCGAGCGTGCAGGTGGCGGCGTCTCCACGGGGCCCGGTGGCTCAACAACAGCTCAGAGCTGGAGGTGATGGCGGCGACTTCGCCATAGTCGAGCCGGAGGCGCGACCGGCGCGTTGGAGACGCATCCGTGAGGCTGCTTGAGGCTACGCCGGACGGTTGACGAGGCGGAGGCAGGCAGAGGCACGCTCGTTGCCACGGCAAAACGTAGCAGGGGCAGGTAGCAGCTCGCGACAGCGGCGATCCTGCTGTCCATCCAATCAGTCACGAGCTCTTAAACAACCATGTACTGACGTTTCTACATGACTTTGCTCTTGTTTTCGTAAATGATTAGTCCATGGTAGTCATTTTTTCGGCTGTTTCCTCATGTGTGCTAGATCACTGCCTATTTTTGAATTTTGACGACGAAGATTGGTTTCCATGTTGAAACAACATCGGCGCAACGGCTGGGCGATGCAATGATGGGCTGCTTGGAGGCTCCGCAATAGCGATGTGCTATGGCACGGAGGCGGTCGGTTTGGGAACAGAGGACGGGGCGGCCTGACACGGCCATGGGGCAGGGGCGCCGTCGGTTCGGCCGTGGAAGCGAGCCGGCTAATGTGGCTCAGAAAGAGAGGTGCGCCGGCAAGGTACAGTTGCGGTCGCGGACGTGACGACGGGGCGACGACTTATGGCTCGGGGTGAGCTGCGGTAGAAAACCGGCTCAACTTGGTGCGGCACGAAGCTGCGCAAAACAAAGGCAAGGTGGGACCGCAGCGAAGAGCGGCTGGGACTAGCCGGAGGAGATGGGCGTCGAGGCAAACGGCGGCGACTCAGGCCGGATCCCGGGCGGACGCGCGGTCGACGAGTCTGAGTCCGACTCAATCTAAAGTCCAATCCAGTGCTTCTCTGGATCCCTCTTCTTTGGTATTCACGTGCTAAACGCCTGTAGTAATTTTTCCTTTCTTAATTCTTGAATTAACTTCCTGGTAGATTCCTTGTACGATCCAGCTTTGACGGTCTCGGCGACTTCTGTACACGGCGGCGGCGACTCAATGAATCAGACAAAAACAACCATAATTTGACGATTTTGATCCGTATCGAAGAAACCCTTCTACCCTTAGCTTCTGGCGGCGGGGCAATGGAAAGTGACCTGGCCATAACGGATCACCTGGTTACGTGTGATAGTGCAAACAGATGCAATCTGGCTCTTCTTCATCTGAAAATCACGAACTTTCTCGAAACCCTAATAAAGATCCCTCCAAGAACTCGACACCACCATGCGAAGGCCCCACGGTGGGCGCCAACTGTCGTGGATTTTTCACGGCAGATGTCCTAGTGTGAGGACTTAGTCGTGAGGCCAACGCATCTATGTGGTAGCTTGAGAGGGGTTGATTGCGATGAGAGACGCGAGGCGGATCAACACACAAGACAAGGGTTTAGACAGCTTCGGGCCCCGGGAAACATCATCTGGTAATAACCCTACATGCTGTTTGTGGCTAGGTCTCATTATCATCACCAGGGAGTCGCCGGTAAACCGGCTCTTTGTGTCTAGTCCTAGAGATTGTTTCTTCTTGCCTCTCCCTCTTTGGGGAGCCCTGCCCCTCCTTATATATGTTGAAGGGGCGGGTTACATGTGGAGTCCTATTAGGATTAGGACTAGTCTACCTTCTAATACAAACTGGATACAAGTCCTGGTCTTAACTCCTTATAAGGTAAATATTCCTCATGCCTTTCCTCTTAAACCGGCCCACCATTACCATAAACAGGCCTTCTAGGCCTTGGGCCTTGTCATCCGTCTGACCCGCCCGCCGGGTCACCAGTGAATCATAATGACCAGCCGGTGAATCGCCAAGTATCAGCCGGGTCTCAAGTAAACCGCCAAGTCCGGCCGGGTTATACTTCCGGCCGGTTTACGCCGCGGGGTATATCCCCGACAGATATACTCTGGGCCCCTCGTGTTATCCGACCAGGATAAGCATGGCCATGCGACAAGGATTATGAGATAATCCGAATAGTGGTCGGCATCACTGGAACGAGAAAGAGGTCGGGCTAGCACAAGGATGACAGACTCGCCTTGAGCCCGACAACATATATCGTGTGGTAAAAGGAATGGAAGTGTGATGTGCAGGTTCGCCTAACCAGCTTTATAGTCTACTTGGTGTTCGGCATGCCTTGCTAGAGGCCGCTACCAACTGTGCAGTTCGGAGGTGATCCAAACTGCGACCAAGCCGGCTTGAACCTTAGGGGTCGCGCGCTTAAGGGAAGGAACCTACGAGATCCGATCCGGGGACACTGGTCGGATGTGGTCTGAGCTGTATCCGGATTGTGGCCGAGTAGACTTAATGTCTTTTAGGGTCCGTGCGAGGCCCAAGTGTTGAGCCCATGACGGACGCCTATATAAAGTGGGGTGCGGCACACTCATGCGGTTGATCGCTTCGGCGCTGTCACTAGGGTTTGCATGTGTTGCGAATAGACACCTCCACTCGCCGCCGGTTGTGTGATCGGACCTAGCAGTCCGCCGCACGATGTTCCTCCTGCATGCGCGGATACCGTTAGAGGCGGTGCACTTGCGCCGCTCCGGCGAACTTGTACGTGGGATCCGGTGACCGGTTGTTCAAGGGAGATCGGACGAGGAGGAGACGATCCACGCGGACGCACTGCCCCAACTCTTCTTCCGCTGCACGGTACTGCGCGTCTAGTGGTAATGAACTGTGATCCATCTCCTATAGCATGTTCTTGGTTGTTTTGCGCGTATGAAAATTTTAATTTGCAGTCGACGCACCCTACTGTGGAACCCAACAGTGGTATCAGAGCCTCTGCTATAGGATTTGGTTTCAGATCATGTGCATATTAGATATGTGGAGGCGACAGATGAGATCTGTTGTCGTTGATAAGATCGGCTATGTGCACGGTTGATGAGATCAACTGCACATGGGGAATGATGTGGCTATGTTTTCTGATAATCGGGATCGATGAGGTCGTGGCACGATCTACCCCTACCAGTCGGTCATCCACCATCGGGGTTAACAGTGAAACGTAAATCCGAATCAGATTCGCGATGATCGATGAGAACGGTCAGATTAGAGAATTCGGCGTGATCGGAGTTCAAATTCGGCGGGATCGGAGTTCAAACGTCGGGCGCTGCCCCTTCGAACCCCGCCTGCTAACCAGCTAGCGGGACCGCCGTGTGTGTAGCGCCTTGTATTTCGTACCCGACACACAAACCGGTAGAATGCGATTCTATGCATCACTTTGTTTTGCAAGTTTGATGTGAATAGTATGGCTCATGTGTATGTGATGCATGTGTGTAATTTATACATGGCCTGCGCGTTATGTTTGTCAGCCGGCAGGAGCCAAAGTGCTGTCATTATATTGTATAACGACCTGCGTGTCGACTTGTGACTCTATGTAAAATTCATTACTAGTTCTAGTAGTTGGATCTTGAATCACTGAGAGTTTGCGGAGGGATGCCAACTTCAGTGGGAGTATTATCTGTTTAAGGCTAGAATTACTCTACATAAACACATTGCTTAGTGATTGCATATTTTCTGTTGTAGATCAATGGCACCACCTGCTCAACCCAACTTTGCATTGAAATCAATTCTGGAAAAGAATAAACTGAATGGAACAAACTTTACCACCTGGTATAGAAATCTGAGAATTGTTCTCAAGCATGATAAAAAGGAACATGTTCTAGAGGATCCACTTCCAGAGGAACCTGCCGATAATGCTAGTGCCACAACTAAGAATGCCTACCAGAAACTCGTTGATGAATCAACGGAGATCAGCTGTCTGATGCTGGCTTGTATGGAGCCCGATTTGCAACAGCATTTCGAAAATATTGAGGCTTACGATATGGTCGAGAGTCTCGGGAGCATGTTTCAGACACAGGCTAGGACCGAAAGGTTCAATGTCTGGCGATCCTTCATGGATTGCAAGCTGAAGGAAGGTGATCCACTGAGCCCACATGTGATCAAGATGATCGGATATGTGCAAGCTTTGGATCGGTTGGGCTTCGCGCTCTTGGATGAGCTGGCTACTGATGTAGTTCTGGGTTCTGTTCCGCCCAGCTATGGGACATTAATCTCGAACTATCATATGCATGGCATGGATAAGAAGCTCACTGAATTGCATGGGATGCTTAAGGTGGCAGAGCAGGATATTAAGAATGGCACGCATCAAGTGTTGATGGTGCAGAAATCGGCTAAGTTCAAGAAGAGTTGGTCCAAAAAGAAGGATAAGGCAAAGGGCACGGAGACGGTAACCTCCGCCGCTGCGCCAAAGTCTGGACCAGACTCGAAGACCATTTCCTATCATTGCAAGGAGACCGGTCACTGGAAGAGGAACTGTAGAAAGTGGCTTGCAGAGCATGGCAAGAAGGCCGGAAATGCTTCTTCAGGCAAAGGTACACTTGTTGCATATGTTATAGACATTTACCTTGCTGACATACCTAGTAGCTCTTGGGTATTTGATACCAGATTGGTTGTTCATATTTGCAACTCGATGCAGGGGCTGGTAAGAACTAGGCATGTGGCACAACAGGAGATTGACATCAGGGTCGGCAACAAAGCAAGAGTTGCTGCATTGGAGGTCGGCACGATGCAGCTCCAACTTCCTTCTGGATTTATTTTGGAATTGAATAATTGTTATTACATTCCTGCACCTAGTCGGAACATTATTTCCGCCTCATGTTTGATGAGTCAGGGTTATGAATTCAATTTAAAGGACAATGGTTGTTCGTTTTATTTGAATGGTATGTTCCACGGCTATGCACCCATTGTTGATGGGCTATTTATATTGAATCTGGAACAGGAACCAGTCTATAACGTGAATGTCAAGAGGCATAAGCCTAATGAGATAAATCTGACATACTTCTGGCATTCCGGCTTGGACACGTTAGTCTGAAACGCATGAAGAAGCTCCATGATGATGGGCTCCTAACGTCGTCCAAGTTTGGGTCGTTCGAGACATGTGAATCATGCTTGCTCGGCAAGATGACTAAGTCTCCTTTCGCAAAGAGTTACGAGAGGGCGTCTGAGCTATTGGAACTTATACATAGTGATGTGTGTGGGCCAATGAGCACAACTGCCACATGTGGCTATCAGTACTTCGTGACTTTTACCGACGACTTGAGTAGATATGGATATATCTATTTGATGAGGCACAAGTCGGAAACTTTTGAACGGTTCAAAGAGTTTCAGAACGAGGTTGAGAATCAGCTCGGCAAGACTATAAAGCTTCTACAATCTAATCGTGGAGGTGAGTACATGAGCCAGGAGTTTGATGATCATCTGAAAAGCCGAGGTATAGTACCTCAGCTCACACCTCTGGGTACGCCATAGAGAAACGGCGTGTCGGAACGGAGGAATCGTACCTTGTTGGACATGGTTTGGTCAATGATGAGCAAATCGGATTTACCCTTGTCATTTTGGGGATACGCTCTAGAAACTGCAGCTTTCACACTTAACAGGGTACTATCAAAATCCGTAGACAAGACACCACATGAGATGTGGACCGGGAAGAGTCCCATTTTGTCTTTTCTAAAGATTTGGGGCTGTGAAGCATTTGTCAAGCGACTTATGCCAGACAAGCTTACAGCTAAGTCGGATAAATGCATATTCGTGGGATATCCGAGGGAAACCTTGGGATATAGCTTCTACAACCGGGAAGAGAACAAAGTGTTTGTTGCTCGGAACGGGGTTTTCCTTGAGAAAGAGTTTCTCAGTCGGGAGGCCAGTGGGAGGACAGTCCGACTCGAAGAAATTCGAGAACCACTCGGGGATGGCTCAGCTGGTGATGAGATAATACTGGAGTCAGTCAGGGAACCCGTAGTGGAAGCGGCACCGGAACAACGGAGGTCGGAGAGATTGCGCAGAGTGCACGATGTATTGTTGCTGGAAAGCGACGAGCTGACCACGTATGCGGAAGCGATGGTGAGCCCAGATTCTGAGGCATGGCTAGAGGCCATGAGATCCGACTTAAAGTCCATGGATGAGAATCAAGTTTGGGAATTGGTTGATCCGCCGCCTGGCATAACAGCCATTGGTTGCAAATGGGTCTTTAAGAAGAAAACCGATGTGGATGGAAATGTTCAAATCCACAAAGCTCGGCTTGTCGCTAAGGGTTATGGACAAGTTCAAGGAATTGACTACGACGAGACTTACTCACTGGTAGCAATGCTGAAGTCGGTGAGGATCGTACTAGCTATAGCTTCATATTTTGATTACGAGATATGGCAGATGGATGTCAAGATGGCTTTCCTCCATGGAAATTTAACCGAGGATGTGTATATGATACAGCCCGAGGGTTTTGTCGATCCGACTAGCACTAGTAAGGTATGCAAGCTCAAGAGATCCATTTATGGGTTGAGGCAAGCATCTCGGAGCTGGAATATTCGTTTTGATGAGGTCGTCACTGGTCTCGGTTTCATCAAAAGCAAAGAGGACTCTTGTTTATACAAGAAGTTAAGTGGGAGCTCGATAGTGTTTTTGATCTTGTATGTGGATGACATACTACTGATCGGAAATGATGTTTCGATGCTGAACTTGGTCAAGGAGTCATTGAATGGCAAGTTTTTGATGAAGGACCTTGGTGAGGCAATGTACATTTTAGGCATCAAGATCTATAGAGATAGATCGAGGAGGCTGCTCGGCTTAAGCCAGAGCACGTACATAGATAAAGTGTTGAAGCGGTTCAACATGAGTGAGGCGCAGAAAGGGTTCTTGCCACTCTCACATGGTATAAGGCTAAGCGAGACTCAGAGTCGTTTGACATCTGATGAGCGAAGTAGGATGAGTAGGATTCCATATGCCTCGCAATCGGATCCATCATGTATGCCATGATATGCACAAGGCCAGATGTTGCTTTTGCAATAAGCCTAACAAGCAGATACCAAGGCAACCCAGGTGAGAGTCACTAGGCAGCGGTAAAGACTATTTTGAAGTACCTGAAAAGGAGTAAAGAGATGTTCCTAGTTTATGGAGCTGAGGAAGAGCTCGTCGTAAGGGGTTATGCCGATGCTAGTTTCCAAACCGACAAAGATGATTGTCGATCACAGTCCGGATTCATGTACATCATGAACGGAGGAGCAGTGAGCTGGATGAGTTCCAAGCAAGATACGGTGGCCGATTCTACCACAGAAGCCGAATACATTGTGGCTTGTGAAGCTGCAAAGGAAGGTGTTTGGATCCGGAACTTTCTGGATGATCTTGGTATTTTCCCAGCCTCGGTAAAACTGTTGGACCTTTATTGTGATAATTCTGGTACCATCGCACAAGCCAAGGAGCCGAGGAATCACCACAAGGTCAGACACATAGATCGGAAATATCACCTGATACGAAAGATCATAAAGAACGGTGATGTAAAGTTATGCAAAATTCACACGAATGCAAATGTTGCAGATTCATTGACTAAGCCGCTTCCACAACCCAAGCATGAGGGACACGTTAGAGCTATGGGCATTCGATGTCTATTTGATTGACTCTAGTGCAAGTGGGAGACTGTTGGAGATATGCCCTAGAGGCAATCATGTATGATGATATTTCCTATGTGTTTATGAATAAAGATAGTCCATGGACATTATCAATGATGTGTATCAGCAAGTACGTGACTTGTTTATGGGACTATGCATTGTATGATGACTGTCCTGAAAGCTCCGAAAGGGCCGTGTGGACGCCCAGCCAACTAGACTAGCATATGACACGGTTGATGGCTTGGTCTCACCGGCCATGGAGCATTGGATGCTAACCGGATAATATGGACTTGGAAGGATCTGGTCGGATTCGACGTAGTCGGATCCGAGTCGAGATAAGGTCCGAGCTGGACAGACACAACTATGAGATGCAGCGATATGTCATCTGTCAGTCTCTAGTACAACATACGTTCTATGTCCTAAGACCTGAGATTGCACACGTACTCGGGATGACGACAGACTTGCTTTGGGCCGACCAAACGCTACTCCATGACTGGGTAGTTACAAAGGTAGGTTTTGGGCTTGTCCAGACCCATGCCGCGAGACGTGGTCGAGCAAGATGGGATTTGCCCCTCCGATCAGGAGAGATATAATCTGGGCCCCTCGTGTGATCCGACCAGGATAAGCATGGCCATGTGAAAAGGATTATGAGATAATCCGGATAGTGGTCGGCATCACTGGAACGAGAAAGAGGTCTGGCTAGCACAAGGATGACAGACTCGCCTTGAGCCCGACAACATATATCATGTGGTAAAAGGAATGGAAGTGTGATGTACAGGTTCGCCTAACCAGCTTCATAGTCTGCTTGGTGTTCGACATGCCTTGCTAGAGGCCGCTACCAACTGTGCAGTTCGGAGGTGATCCGAACTGCGACCAAGCCGGCTTGAACCTAAGGGGTCGCGCGCTTAAGGAAAGGAACCTACGAGGTCCGATCCGGGGACACTGGTCGGATGTGATCCGAGCTGTATCCGGATTGTGGCCGAGTAGACTTATGGGCTTTTAGGGTCCGTGCGAGGCCCAAGTGTTGAGCCCGCGACGGACGCCTATATAAAGTGGGGTGCGGTACACTCACGCGGTTGATCGCTTCGGCGCTGTCACTAGGGTTTGCATGTGTTGCGAACAGACACCTCCACTCGCCGCCGGTTGTGTGATCGGACCTAGCAGTCCGCCGCATTACGTTCCTCCTGCACGCGCGGATACCTTTAGAGGCAGTGCACTTGCGCCGCTTCGGCGAACTTGTATGTGGGATCCGGCGACCGGCTGTTCAAGGGAGATCGGGCGAGGAGGAGACGATCCACGCGGACGCGCTGCCCCAACTCTTCTTCCGCTGCACGGCAGTGCGCGTCTAGTGGTAACGAACTGTGATCCATCTCCCGTAGCATGTTCTTGGTTGTTATGCGCGTAGGAAAATGTTAATTTGCATTCGACACACCCTACCGTGGAACCCAACAAGATTACCCCAATGTCACCTCGGGAATCCGCAAATTGAGTGCCATAACATACATCAAGTGAATCAATATGATACCCCAATGTCACCTCAAGTATTCATACCACAAGACATACATCATGTGTTCTCAGATCTAAACATTCAATCCGACAAGACAAAACTTCAAAGGGTAAAGATTCAATTCATCACAACAAGAGTAAAGAGGGGAGAAACATCATATGATCCATCTATGTTAACAAAGCCCATGATCTATCAAGATTGTGACATCTCAAGATCACGAGAGAGAGAGAGAGAGAGATTAAACATATAGCTACTGGTACAAACCCTCAGTCCCGAGGGTGGACTACTCCCTCCTCATCGTGGTGGCCGCCGGGATGATGAAGATGGCCACCGGTGATGATTTTCCCCTCCGGCAGGGTGCCGGAACGGGCTCCCGATTGGTTTTCGGTGCCTACAGAGGATTGCGGCGGTGGAACTTCCGATCTAGGTTAACCCCGAAGTATTTTGGAATATTTGAGAATTTATAGGGCGAAGAGGGGTACGGGAGGCCACCGAGGTGAGCACAACCCACCAAGGCATGCCTGGGGGCCCAGGCGCGCCCTGGTGGGTTGTGCCCCCTCGAGGCACCCCCCAGGTGCAGCTCTAGCCCATTGGGTGTATTCTGGTCCATAAAAAATCCTCAAAAAGTTTCGCGGTGTTTGGACTCCGTTTGATATTAATTTCCTGCGATGTAAAAAACAAGAAAAAACAGCAACTGGCACTGGTCAGTCCCAAAAAATGATATAAAGTTGCTATAAATTAATTGCAAAACATACAAGAATGATAATATAACAGCATGAATACTTCATAAATTATAGATACGTTGGAGACGTATCAGCATCCCCAAGCTTAATTCCTACTCGTCCTCGAGTAGGTAAATAATAAAAGAAATAATTTATGAAGTGTGAATGCCACCAAAGTGCATAAGTTTGATCAATGATAATTTCAATCACATTTCTAGCATCATAACAACAATTCTTTCTTATAAAATTCTCATGTTAAAGTAGCAACCAATTCACATGTTAAGGTTCAAACAATGAATTCTCTTGAAACTCCACAACCTATGTTCTCAGTCACCAAGCAATCGCAATTCAACTTATTCAACAGATTCTAAGTAAGAGCTCCACATACTCAATCATCATATAGTCTTTTATGATTGCTAACACTCACCGCATACACATGAGCAAAACGTTTCAACCGGACACATAGAAAGATAGGGGCTTATAATTCTGCCTCCCAACATAGTCACCTCAAGGGTGATGTCAACAATAATAACTCATGTTACCCATATCCAACTGGATATATGTGCCTAGATCTTTCCTCACCACATGATGCTTGACAAAATAGTAAAATAAAAAGGAATATAGAGAAAAACTTTGACTCTTGCATGAAAGTAAATACATAAAAGTAAAAGGTAGGCCCTTCGCAGAGGGAAGCAGAGGTTGCCATGCGCTTATTTGTTTGTATGCTCAACCCCTTAGTGCAAAAACCATATCATTCTCTACTGTAGCCAATCACAAAAATTATTATTCAACATTGCATAATAAATGCCTCTGCATATTTAATACTCCTATCCTCAAATAGAATCATTAAACAAGCAAACGTATGCAAGCAATGCAAACATAACAACAATTTGCCAAAACAGTACAGTCTGTAAAGAATGCAAGAGTATCAATACATATTCAACTCATAAAATTCTGAAAATTTAACACACTGTAGAAAATTTATCAGAGCTTATTTTGCAAAAAGGTTCAACCTTTTATCACATTCTAACTTTTCTGGGGAATATTTGCAACAGCTATAAACTTTCTGTTTTGAAATAGCAACATGTAGACTTGCAAAATAAGCATGGTAAAGGCTATCCTTGACATTTTTATAGAATTCAAAGATGCAAAAAATTATTATAGATAGCAGCAAGCAACTCAAAGCAAAATAAAATGACGATCCAAGCAAAACTCATATCAAGTGACGAATGAAAACATAGCTCCAAGTGAGGTTACCGATAATGTTGGAGACGAAAGAGGGGATGCCGGGCATCCCCAAGCTTATTTGCTTGGATCTTCACTGTATATTAACTTGGGGTGCCTTGGGCATCCCCAAGCTTAGGGTCTTGTCACTCCTTATTCTCATCATATTGTCATCTCACCCAAAACTTGAAAATTTCAATCACTCAAAGCTTAACAGAACTCCGTGAGATAAGTTAGTAAGATAAAGAGCAAACCATTTCACTTGGTACTGTCAAAGACAAGATTCATAATTGTTTCCACACAATGCCTACTGTAGCATATCATTTCCACAATTTATATTAAGCAATATAAGCCATAGAAACTAGGAAACAAGCAAACTATGCATTGAAAACACAATGTGTCAAAAACAGAACAGTATGAAGTAATCTGTACTCCAACCATACTCCTGCTACTCCAAAAATTCGTAAAAAATAGGAAAACGTAGAGAATTTGTATATCTATCACCTGTAAAAAATTCAGATCAAAAGCAAGTTCCACTGAATTTTTTAATTTCCTGGAATGAGCGCAAAAGTTTCTATTTTTGCACAGATTCAAGACAACTATCACCAACACTATCCCAAAGGCTTTACTTGGCACTTTATTGAAAAAAGCAATAAAACATGATTACTACAGTGGCATAATCATGTGAACACACAAAAACAGTAGGTAAAAGTGTTGGGTTGTCTTCCAACAAGCGCTTTTCTTTAATGCCTTTTAGCTAGGCATGATGATTTCAATGATGCTTGCATAACAGATAAGAATTGAAACATGAAGAGAGCATCATGAAACACATGACTAGCACATTTAAACCTAACCCACTTCCTATGCATAGGGATTTTGTGAGCAAACAACTTATGGGAACAAGAATCAACTAGCATAGGAAGGCAAAACAAGCATAACTTCAAAATTTTCAACACATAGAGAGGAAACTTGATATTATTGCAATTCCTACAAGCATAAGTTCCTCCATCATAATAATTGTCAGTAGCATCATGAATGAATTCAACAATATAACTATCACATACAGCACTCTTTTCATGATGCCCAAGCATAGAAAATTTATTACTCTTTATGGCATACATGTCATCATAATAATCATCATAGATAGCAACTTTATTGTCATAGTCAATTGAAACCTCTTCCAAAATAGTGGATGTATCACTAAATAAATTCATGACCTCTCCAAATACACTTTCATCAATATTGTAATAAGATTCAACACCCTCCAAAATAGTGGGATCACTACTACCTAGAGTTGACACTCTTCCAAACCCATTTTCATCAATGTAATCATCATAAATAAGAGGCATGCTATCATCATAATAAATTTTCTTATCAAAAGTAGAAGGAATCAATGTAATTGATTAAGCAAAGCATCCCCAAGCTTAGGACAAGCATTATTTCCAGCAAATAAATCTTCAAACAGTTCATACTCATTAAACATAACATCCCCAAGCTTGTGGTTTTGCATATCATCACAATCATTCTTATCAATAGCATGAATGGCACCAATAGTATAGCAAACATTATTATCATATTCTTCCAAGCAAGTGCTAAAAAGATTTTCAAGATCATAAGGGACATCATTGTCTTCCCATCATAATCATTACAACAAGTAGTAGCACTACTGCGGGATGCTGCTAACGCGACACTACGATCAGAGACCCTTTGACGAAACTATGTGCGATGCAATAATCGCAAACGGTGGTGTAAAAAAACCTTCAAAAAAGGTGCAAAACGTTTGCGATGGAGGATGCATCAAACATGGTTCAGGTTTTAGTTGCTTGTGCGATGCAGGGCATACGGTTCAGTTCAATTAACCGTTTTTTGATGAGGTGGAACAAAAGGAACGGGCAGCCAGATGAAGGTGTGTGCGATGTACAACATACGGTTCACTCGGATGAACTGTTTGTGATTAGGCAACACAAAAGAAACGGTCAGCCAGATCAAGGTGTGTGCGATGTACATCATACAGTTCACTCGGATGAACTATTTGTGATTATGCAACACAAAAGAAACGGTCAGCCAGACCAAGGTGTGTGCGATATACGACATGCGGTTCACTCGGATGAACTGTTTGCGTTGAGACAAGAGAACATAAACGGTTCAATATAACAAATACCATAAATATTGCAAGGTTCAAATTCAAAGATTACGACACCCAAATTCAAATATTGCAAGCTGCTTCATTTCTGAAAAGGGATCAGCCGTTGACAAGTCATGTATTGGTTTGACACAATGACTTCCAATTGCTTTACCATATGCTCTTTCAATACGAAGTTTGGCATTTTTGGAGGCTCTTCCATTCCGCAGTACCTGCCGGCTCTGATAATCATACCATTCATATTTCCTAATTAAATGCGCGTTCAACCTCAGTACCATCAGCACCTTTGCTCTGGCAAGAAATAACTTGGCGAGTGTAATCTCCAGTAAGGTCCCTCGGTAGGAGTTCAAAGTAATATGTGAGAGATGCAGATCCAGGCATTCGATGTGATTGTCGTTATAAACATTATCCACATCCAGGCCTATTATTATCTACAAAAGAAGAGAACGTTTAGTGCCTACATGTAGTTTTGAACACTGCTACACGCCCATTTGGTTTGCAGGATTTGTAAAATGCACCAACGTGCCATCTTCGATCTGGCATGATTAACATGGGCATTTGATTACAATCTAGAAACATGTAGCCTTCTTCACAAGAGGTTGGATTGGATGAAAAATTCCCTAAGAAAACTAGTACAGATGAATCCAAAGGAGAAATGCTTATGGACGATTGTAACCATATGAATGAAGCAACCAATATGGGGTGGGGGTGTATGTCCTAAAATCCTCCAAAATTCCTTCAGGAATCGTAGTACATTGTCATTGTAAACTTGGGAAAAGGTGCAAAAAATTGAACTCCCTTATGGTTAACATTTAACAGGAAAGGAACATCACCTCGATATACAGCTTCTTCAGGAACGGAAAGCATCTCAGGCAACTAACAACTTGGTCCAGGTTGGGGCCGATAGATTCTAGTGCCAAGACCTTCACCGTGCCCAGAGTCTGGGTGAAGCTTCGCTGGATGACAGACGAACATACACCTTCAAAACTAGAAATAATGTTGATATCAAAAAGGAGAGGTATAAGGCGACTGTTGTACCTGAAAGTTGTAGTATTTGACAGACGAGTAGCCCATCACTTCAATTTCAGCACAGAAATGACATTGATTCTTGTTGGACCTTGTTGATCAACTACAAGTAATCTCTCAAGTGAAGGTGTGTCCTAGATGACCATATTGTGGTCCACCTTTTGTGATCTCTCGTTGCAGCACCAGCAAGACACATAAATAGTCCGAAGAGTCCTGGAGGTGATGTGCAAGGTACTCGACCAATTCATCGCCTGAAGATGAAGGAACTCGAGTGCAGTACAGCCGCAGAGCAGGCGGTCCATGTCATCCTTTGGGATGCGGATGGCGATGAGCTCGGGGTGCTTCAGTCGTGGTAGAAAAAGAGCGGGCGCGTCATTAAGGGGGGATGGCAGTTCATGAACTTGGTGAGGTGCAGCATGGGCGTGAAGCGGAGCGCGGACGTTGGCAGCAAGTGCATATGCCCATCACTAAAACTGAGCTTCTCGAGCTGATCTATGGCGGGGGATCGGAACCACTCGTCAAGCTTGGCTCAGTCCTTGCCATTGGAATGGAACTTGCCCGTGCTAAGGCCTTTGATTGGGCCATGGTGACTGCCGAGGATCTGGGAGAACACATCCAAGCTTTGGTGATAGCCATGGCAGAGCTTGTGGGCGTCGAGGAGGTCGACAGGGGTGAGGAGCCATAGGGGGCACCACCGCCGGGAAAGGGCGGCTGTCCTCAACCGATATTTGATTGGGAGGAGGGATATGATGACTATCAACATATCATCGGGGAGGTTGTTTCTGAAGTCTAGGCCTACTGGAGTCGCTTGCGGTTCTTTCTCGACCCGCCTCCGCTTGTTGGCAGCCTCGTTCTCCACCTCGTCGGCGGTGACGGAAACCTCTGTCTCCATATTCACGCCGTGCTTCGATGCTTCAGCAGCCCCAGCATCGCCACTCCCTCCGATGGGGCGCTTCAGCGGCATCCTCGTACACTGACGGCTTTGAGGACTCAGAACGGCGTTGAGGATGCGGGCGGAGAGAGAGGATTGTGTGTGTGGCAAGGATGAGGGGGGTGCGGCTGCTCGGCGGCGCCATTAATATAGACTAGTGGGAGCGAGGCGGCCGGCGGTCCAAGGCTGTCTCGCTTCCGGGTGAGAACGACTGCTTTATCTCTATGAATGAAATCTATGTTTAATTACTGAATTTTAGTTGCAAAAAATAGATAGTGCTATTGATTTTTAGCTGCATATTTTGACAAATCGCAGTGTCTCTTGGCTTAGCGCCGAAGTCTGGCTTTAATTTGCATACCGTAATCTGAAACGTTTGCGTTGAAGAGATGCACAGATCCTACGTTGAACAGCTTGTACGCTTCCCGGTGAGCCTGCGCACCGGACTGTGCACGCACGTCTCCCGTTCAGTCAAGTAGCTGTTCACACGGCACCTACTATAGCCATTAAAACCAAGACACGTGGCGTCACATGAATGGTTAACAGAACACACATGGTTTGAATTATACAAACGTTTGAGATATTAAAGTGGCAGCTATTTTTTCAAAATGCCTTTGTTGGCTGTCTTTATTCGAGTGCGCCTTCTCTCAAAATGGACACGAAAAGTACCACAACATGTCGGGTGCCATTCCATGATAGCATGCCAAGTTTCATGAATTTCAGATGAGTTTTAGATTAACTAGAATTTAAAAACAAAGTATCTGAACATTTTGCCAACAATCAACGGTGCCCTGGTGTTTTAAATTCATTCGCATTTCTTGCATGGGACCTAAGCACGCACCCAAGGACACAGATTTGATTTTTCAACCAATTTATATGCACTAGAGCATGTGCATGTAGTTCAAATTTGAATTATGCACATAAATGCATTGTAAACTCAGTAAATGCATAAAAATGTCCAAACGAACCCTGAAAAATGACAAAAATTGACACAACACTCCTGTTGTTCTATGTTGACACGAGAAAAAATTTGAAAGCAATAAGAGGCAATGGATATCGTTTCGTCCCCAAAGGTGGGACGTTCCCTATCGAAACCATCATGCTTGTTGTGAGAAGCTCTAGTTTGTGAGAAGCTTATACCCAAACCTGCCGCAAATGGGACAAATTTTTTACCACCGCATGTTGATGCCGTTCCATGATAGCATGCCAAGTTTCATGAATTTCACACAAGTTTTAGATTTACTAGAATTTAAAAACCAGGTATCTCAACGTTTTACCGGCAATCAACGGTGCCCTGGTGTTTGAAATTCATTCCCATTTCTTCCATGGGACCTAAGCATGCACCCAAGGAAACATATTTGATTTTTCAACCAATTTATATGCACAGGAGCATGTGCATGTAGTTCAAATTTGAATTATGTACACAAATGCATTGAAAACTCAGTTAATGCATAAAAATGTCCAAATGAACCCCAAAATATCACAAAAATTAACACAACACTCCTGTTGTTCTATGTTGACACGATAAAAAATTTGAAAGCAATAAGAGGCAATGGATATCGTTTCGTCCCCAAAGGTGGGACGTTCCCTATCGAAACCATCATGCTTGTTGTGACAAGCTCTGGTTTGTGTGAAGCTTAGACCCAAACCTGCCACAAATGGGACAAATATTCTACCACGGCATGTTGATGCCGCTCCATGATAGCATGCAAAGTTTCATGAATTTCAGACGAGTTTTGGAGTTACTAGAATCTAAAAACCAGGTATCTCAACATTTTGCCGGCAATCAACGGTGCTCTGTTGTTTGAAATTCATTCCCATTTCTTGCATGGGACCTAAGCATGCACCCAAGCACATAGATTTGTTTTTTCAACCAATTTATATGCACTGGAGCATGTGCATGTAGTTCAAATTTGAATTATGCACATAAATGCATTGAAAACTCAGTAAATGCATAAAAATGTCCAAACGAACCCTGAAAAATGACAAAATTTGACAGAACACTCCTGTTGTCCTATGTTGACACGAGAAAAAATTTGAAAGCGATAAGGGGCAATGGATATCGTTTTGTCCCAAAAGGTGGGACGTTCCCTATTGAAACAATCATGCTTGTGGTGATAAGCTCTGGTTGTGAGAAGCTTATACCCAAACCTTCCCCAAATGGGACAAATATTTTACCACGGCATGTTGATGCCGCTCCATGATAGCATGCCAAGTTTCATGAATTTCAGACGAGTTTACGATTTACTAGAATTTAAAAACCAGGTATCTCAACGTTTTGTCGGAATCAACGGTGCCCTGGTGTTTGAAATTCATTCCCATTTCTTGCATGGGACCTAAGCATGCACCCATGGACACAGATTTGATTTTTCAACAAATTTATATGCACTGGAGCATGTGCATGTAGTTCAAATTTGAATTATGCACATAAATGTAATGAAAACTTAGTTAATGCGTAAAAATGTCGAAACGAACCCCGAAAAATCACAGAAAGTTGACACGTCACTCCTGTTGTTCTATGTTGACACGAGAAAAAATTGAAAGCAATAAGAGGCAATGGATATCGTTTCGTCCCCAAAGGTGGGATGTTCCCTATTGAAACCATCATGCTTGTTGTGAGAAGCTGTCGGTTGTGAGAAGCTTATAACCAAACCTGCCCCAAATGGGACAAATTTTTTACCACGACATGTTGATGCCGCTCCATGATACCATGCCAAGTTTCATGAATTTCATACGAGTTTTGGATTTACTAGAATTTAAAAACAAGGTATCTCAACATTTTGCCGGCAATCAACGGTGCCCTGGTGTTTGAAGTTCATTCCCATCTCTTGCATGGGACCTAAGCTTGCACCCAAGGACACAGATTTGATTTTTTAACCAATTTATATGCACTTGAGAATGTGCATGTCGTTCAAATTTGAATTATGCACATAAATGCATTGAAAACTCACTTAATGCATAAAAATGTCCAAACAAACCACGAAAAATCACAAAAATTAACACAACACTCCTGTTGTTCTATGTTGACACGAGAAAAAATTTTGAAAGCAATAAGAGGCAATGGATATCGTTTCATTCCCAAAGGTGGGACGCTCCCTATCGAAACCATCATGCTTGTTGTGAGAAGCTTATACCCAAACCTGCCCGAAATGGGACACATTTTTTACCACGGCATGTTGATGCCGCTCCATGATACCATGCCTAGTTTCATTAAAAACCAGGTATCTCAATGTTTTACCACCAATCAACGCTGCCCTGGTGTTTAAAATTAATTCCCATTTCTTGCATGGGACATAAGAATGCACCCAAGGACACATATTTTATTTTTCAACTAATTTATATGCACTGGAGCATGTGCATGTAGTTCAAATTTGAATTATGCACATAAATGTAATGGAAACTCAGTTAATGCGTAAAAATGTCGAAACGAACCCCGAAAAATCACAGAATGTTGACACATCACTCCTGTTGTTCTATGTTGACACAAGAAAAAATTGAAAGCAATAAGAGGCAATGGATATCGTTTCGTCCCCAAAGGTGGGATGTTCCCTATTGAAACCATCATGCTTGTTGTGAGAAGCTCTGGTTTGTGAGAAGCTTATAACCAAACCTGCCCCAAATGGGACAAATTTTTTACCACGACATGTTGATGCCGCTCCATGATACCATGCCAAGTTTCATGAATTTCATACGAGTTTTGTATTTACTAGAATTTAAAAACAAGGTATCTCAACATTTTGCCGGCAATCAACGGTGCCCTGGTGTTTGAAGTTCATTCCCATTTCTTGCATGGGACCTAAGCTTGCACCCAAGGACACAGATTTGATTTTTAACCAATTTATATGCACTTGAGAATGTGCATGTCGTTCAAATTTGAATTATGCACATAAATGCATTGAAAACTCACTTAATGCATAAAAATGTCCAAACAAACCACGAAAAATCACAAAAATTGACACAACACTCCTGTAGTTCTATGTTGACACGAGAAATTTTTTTGAAAGCAATAAGAGGCAATGGATATCGTTTCATTCCCAAAGGTGGGACGTTCCCTATCGAAACCATCATGCTTGTTGTGAGAAGCTTATACCCAAACCTGCCCAAAATGGGACACATTTTTCACCACGGCATGTTGATGCCGCTCCATGATACCATGCCTAGTTTCATTAAAAACCAGGTATCTCAATGTTTTACCACCAATCAACGCTGCCCTGGTGTTTAAAATTAATTCCCATTTCTTGCATGGGACATAAGAATGCACCCAAGGACACATATTTGATTTTTCAACCAATTTATATGCACTAGAGCATGTTCATGTAGTTACAGTTTGAATTATGCACATAAATGCATTGAAAACTCACTTAATGCATAAAAATGTCCAAACAAACCCCGAAAAATCACAAAAATTGACACAACACTCCTATTGTTCTATGTTGACACGATAAATTTTTTTAAAGCAATAAGAGGCAATGGATATCGTTTCATCCCCAAAGGTGGGACGTTCCATATCGAAACCATCATGCTTGTTGTGAGAAGCTCTGGTTTGTGAGAAGCTTAGACCCAAACCTGCCCCAAATGGGACACATTTTTTACCACGGCATGTTGATGCCGCTCCATGCTAGCATGCCAAGTTTCATGAATTTCAAACGTGTTTTGGATTTACTAGAATTTAAAAACCAGGTATCTCAATGTTTTGTCGGCAATCAACGGTGCCCTGGTGTTTGAAATTCATTCTCATTTCTTGCATGGGACCTAAGCATGCACCCAAGGACACATATTTGATTTTTCAACCAATTTATATGCACTGGAGCATGTGCATGTAGTTCAAATTTTAATTATGCACATAAATGCATTGAAAACTCAGTTAATGCATAAATATGTCGAAACGAACCCCGAAAATCACAAAAATTGACACAACACTCCTGTTGTTCTATGTTGACACGTGAAAAAATTTGAAAGCAATAAGAGGCAATGGATATCATTTCGTCCCCAAAGGCGGGACGTTCCCTATTGAAACCATCATGCTTGTTGTGAGAAGCTCTAGTTTGTGAGAAGTTTATACCCAAACCTACCCCAAATGGACAAGTTTTTTACCACGACATGTTGATGCCGCTCCATGATAGTATGCCAAGTTTCATGAATTTCAGGCGAGTTTAGAATTTACTAGAATTTAAAAAACCAGGTATCTCAACTTTTTGCCAGCAATCAACGATGCCCTGGTGTTTGGAATTCATTCCCATTTCTTGAATGGGACCTAAGCATGCACCCAAGGACACAAATTTGATTTTTCAACCAATTTATATGCACTGGAGCATGTGCATGTCGTTCAAATTTTAATTATGCACATAAACGCATTGAAAACTCACTTAATGCATAAAAATGTCCAAACGAATGCCAAAAAATAACAAAAAATTGACACAACACTCCTGTTGTTCTATGTTGACACGAGAAAAAATTTGAAAGCAATAAGAGGCAATGGATATCGTTTCGTCCCCAAAGGTGGGACGTTCCCTATCGAAACCATCATGCTTGTTGTGAGAAGCTCTGGTTTGTGAGAAGCTTATACCCAAACCTGCCCCAAGCGGGACACATTTTTACCACGGCATGTTGATGCCGCTCCATGATACCATGCCAAGTTTCATGAATTTCAGACGAGTTATGGATTTACTAGAATTTAAAAACCAGGTATCTCAACGTTTTGCCAGCAATCAACGGTGCCCTGGTGTTTGAAATTCGTTCCCATTTCTTGCATGGGACCTAAGCACGCACCAAAGGACACAGATTTGATTTTTCAACCAATTTATATGCACTGGAGCATGTGGATGTAGTTCAAATTTTAATTATCCACATAAATGCATTGAAAACTCACTTAATGCATAAAAATGTCCAAATGAACCCTGAAAAATCACAAAAATTGACACAACACTCCTGTTGTTCTATGTTGACAGGAGAAAAAAATTTGAAATCAATAAGAGGCAATGGATATCGTTTCGTCCCCAAAGGTGGGACGTTCCCTATCGAAACCATCATGCTTGTTGTGAGAAGCTCTGGTTTGTGAGAAGCTCATACCCAAACCTGCCCTAAATGGGATAAATTTTTTACCACGACATATTGATACCGCTCCATGATAGCATGCCAAGTTTCATGAATTTCAGATGAGTTTTGGATTTACTAGAATTTAAAAACCAGGTATCTCAACATTTTGAAGGCAATTAACGGTGCCTTGGTGTTCGAAATTCATTCCCATTTCTTGCATGGGACCTAAGCATGCACCCAAGGACACAGATTTGATTTTTCAACCAATTTATATGCACTGGAGCATGTGCATGTCGTTAAAATATCAATTATGCACATAAATGCATTGAAAGCTCACTTAATGCATAAAAATGTCCAAACAAACCCTGAATAATTCCAATTCTTTTATGACACACATATAGTTGCATGTTCACTGCAGATAGAAGGTCTAGCAATTCAAACACCGTCCATGACCGTTGTGACCCCATTATGTAATTCAAATCAAGACGAAAAATCAAGTAGATCCCAGACAGTTTATTATAACCAACCATGTGAGATGCAGCAGAAAATATCTTGGAGCACCATCGGACTATAGTATGCATACGGCTTACGCGAGAAGGTGCGACGGCTACAGTCCATAGCCCGCTCTAAAAAGGGACCGTGTCTGATGACACTTCGCGCGCTAGTTTTCTCGCTGAAGCAATTCCAATTTTTCGGCTTCTGCGGAAATATCTACCTCCCCGCCCCCTCCCCCTTACCAAAAGGCACATTTCCCCTGCTTCCGCCTTCCTTTCCAAGTTGAAATCTTCACTCCTTGCTTGCAGTGCCGCCTCCTCGCTAGCGACCCTCCTTCACGCTGCTCGGCCTCGCCTATCCAGGCAGGTAATCCACACCCGACCCCCATCCTCCCCCTCCTTCCACATCCCACATGCCCCGACCGCCGGCGCGAGCACGACACCTTCCTCCCTAATCACTGACCCCTCCACCAAATAAGCGCCAGCCTAAGCCATGGTGCACGCGTTATAGCCAGGATCTCAAGGAGTATTTGGCAGCGGACAAGCAAATCGCGGCCTCACGCGCGGATGAGGTTGCGATGGCTGCCATTCGTGCCGACCCCCAGATCTTGAAGGAGCACCTCGCCATCGAGGCCACTGTTGACGCCTCGCGCGCCAATGCCGCGACGCAGTTGGCTGCTTTAAATGATAGTTCGTGGCGTTTTCTTGAGGCCACCGTCGGTGCCTTTGACGAAGACTATGAGGTGTTTTCTCAGCGTGCACGTGCTTACCTCATCTCGAGAACCAGCAGGTTGGTGCCCGGAGCGGCTCAGACAACACTACAACGAGGTCACCCACGATGTGGAGGCCTCGCCCTCTTCCATGTCCAAGGAGCCAATCGTCATCGATATCTCCGACAATGAGGAGTAGCTTGTCTTATTAGCTCACTATAAGAACCCATGTTCAGTTTGCTAGCTACTGCCTTTCCTTAACAAATTCTAGTGAATTGTGCTATCTACTTTTACCATGCAATCTTCTGCTATAGTGTATATGTTCTATATGTCGTGCAATGTGGTGTTCAGTTAACTGCTTGGTTCAATTATGCAAATGTGATGTTCAATTCTTCAGGGTCCAATATTTCCAAGTTGTTAAGCATGCTTGGTTTGGTTAACTGTCTAATCTTCTATTACGAGTATGTTATATGGTGCAATGTGGTGCACAGTTAACGTTTGGTTCATTTGTTGTGGTGTTTAGTTCAATTGTTGTGGCTGCATTCTGTTATTGTATACCATGTGAGAAATAAATCGAATTTGGCTGTACTAAATACATGAGAAACAAATACAATTGCTATATTTCCAAGTTGTTAAGCATGCTTGGTTTGGTTAACCGTTTGATCTTCTATTAGGAGTATGTTATATTGTGAAATATGGTGCTCAATTAATGTTTGGTTCATTTGTTGTGGTGTTTAGTTAACTGCTTGGTTCAATTCTGCAATGGGATGTTCAATTGTGGTGGCTGCATTCTGTTATTTGTATACCATGTGAGGAATAAATCGAATTTGGCTGCACTTAATACATGAGAAACATATACAAGTGCTATATTTCCTAGTTCTTAATCATGCTTGATTTGGATAAATGGGTTTTCCATGTGGCTTGAATTAATCTGATGAATCTGCAATGTGCTTATTTATCATCAACATATTTTACTGATAGCATGTGAACCCTTACTTAACCTGATGACTAACTACCTTATTTGTGTTGCAGGGAAACAATGGGAAGCACTAAGGTTTACAAGATGGTACTAACTATTATACCTTGCCTTTTTTTATTCCTTTGCCCCAATAAAGAGAAGATATTTATGCACATCCTTGTTTTCAGGGTTCATTGATGATTACTTCTCAAACCACCTCTGTGGTCAGGAGGCAAGGAAAGTTTTCATACAACACCCACGGTTCAACATTGAAGTGTTCCTGAAGAGGTCGAAGGATGGAGGGTCAATCATCCACAGGCACTGGCCTAAAGTTGCAAAGACCTTCAACATGAATGAAGGCTCAATATTCGCCTTCCGCTTAAGCAGTTTTCCAGATGAGATGCATCTCTCTATGTACCGTCTATGATGCTAATTTCGAAAGGTTCTAGATGTTGCATGTGAAACTTGCTGCTGGTGCATTTGTGTAATGAGGTAGCTGAGTGCTGAAGCTATATCATGTTGTACTCCGATGTATTTCATTTATGAAATCCTGCTTCCTTAATGTGGAAATGGAATATATTATGTGCTTAATATGAATGTCAATTAGATTAGTAAATGGATTATTAACAATAGGGCAATTAGCCCGCTAATTGGCCAATTAGCTTGCTAATTCGGTTTTCCTATTGCAAACGGCTATTCAGAAAACACCGTGGGCGATGACCTCAGGCAACGCACATAGTTTCTAGGAATAAACCATGTTGGATCAATGAACAATCACACACGACATTCTCTTGAAAACTGTTTGCGTTACGCCATCTTGCGCAAACGTTTTCCTTGGATTGACTGTGTGGGATGTATATACGAACGGAACCGTTTAGCAGTGACTGACTGTGTGGGATGTACTTAAAATTGGAAATGATTTCGCCTGTATAATTGTATTTTTTTAGCACTACTGTACGTATTTTTGTATTTGAGTGCTCGCCGGTCGCACACGACCTCATTTTGCCGAGCGTGTGTGCCAGGAGGGCATATCCCGACGGTATCTGGGTCGTGTGGGAAGGACTCCCCTATCGCCCACACTCACTAGGTGACGGTTCCGAACGCCGTCGCCGAAAGGGGTTAAAAACTGTTTGTATAGCGCTGACGTGTACCAGTGTAGGTATCAAATCATACTCAATATCAGCATCTTCCATCAACATATTTAATTCACTTTCGTGAGGCACAATGGTGATAAGAGCAACATTATTTGGGAGAGATACCTTTTTACCTCTATTCTTTCTTCTTTTCTTCTTCTTCACCACATCATGTGTGGGTTTAATCAATTTGTTCAAGCTTCTTGTTGAAGAGATCGATTGGATATGATGCTCCTCCTCGTTGCCTAATTCATCATACACTAGTAGAAAACAAGGCTTTGGTCACAGGGCAGTATTCACATTAGTCCCGGTTCAGTCACGAACCGGGACTAATGTGAGCATTCGTCCCGGTTCGTGCGACTAAGGCATTAGTCCCGGTTCACCTAGGCCCTTTAGTCCCGGTTGGTGCCACGAACCGGGACTAAAGGGTGAGATGCCCATTAGTCCCGGTTGGTGGCACCAACCGGGACTAAAGGTTAGACCTTTAGTCCCGGTTGGTGCCACCAACCGGTACTAATGGGCTTTGAGGCATTAGTACCGGTTCATGGCACGAACCGGTACTAAAGGTCCCATTTTCAAACTCTACACCCCGGGGACCGCCTTTTCAGTTTTAGAAAAAACAAAAGAAAATGATGGAAATGTCAAAAAAATAAAATAAAATAAGTTTCCCATGTGATATGTGGTCTAGTTGTTGGGAAAATTTACAATATGATTTTCGACTTTATTTGCAAAATCTCTCTGGAATTTGTAAAATGGGCATAACTTTTGCATACGAACTCGGATGAAAAAGTTTTTTATATGAAAAATTATCTACTCGAAAAGTTACATCCGAATTTAACGGGGGGAACCCCGTTAAACATTTTCAAAATCCTCAAAAACCTAACAGAAAAAAAGTTACGGGGCTTTTAAGATCTAGAGTGGAAAAAATCAAAAAAAATCAAACTTACTAGTGGTGCACCATTTGCTAGGTGCGCCACTAGTAACAGAAAAAAATATAGTTTCAATTTTTTTTTGGAAAAAATGTGGTCAAATCTGGTCAAACTGTGGTTAAACTATGGTCAAACAATTGTCAAACTAATTATTCTAGAATATTAGTGTTACTAAATAATTATTTTAGTTATTTTGAATTTTGGTCAAATCTGGTCAAACTGTGGTCAAACAATGGTAAAACTAATTATTCTAGAATATTAATGTTACTAAATAATTATTTCAGTTATTTTGAATTTTGTTCAAATCTGGTCAAACTGTGGTCAAACAATGGTCAAAGTAATTATTCAAGAAATATTAGTGTTACTAAATAATTATTGTTTTCTAAAACAATAGTTTCAAACTCAAACAGTGAAATGTGTCACTTCATGCTCAAGCAAAATTCTGAGGGTTAATAGGATTGACATCTTACTATTGTCTGGAAAACAACAAGTGCAGACTTGGAAACGAGGGAGAATAGAACTCGGAAGTTAAGAGTGCTCAGGCTGGGGGAGTGGGAGGAAGGGTGACCGTTCGGGAAGTTAGATGATTTGGAATGATGAGGGGTGATTAGAGATTAGAGGATAAATTGAGCAGTGATGAGGGCTGATGATTAGAGATTAGAGGTTAAAATAATTCAGAAATTTGAAAATAAAAAAAATCATAAAATTTACCAACCGGGACTAAAGGTGGAGCTCCACGTGGCCGCGGCCTTTAGTCCCAGTTCGTGTAAGAACCGGGACTAAAGGGGAGAGGCATTAGTAACGACCCTTTAGTCCCGGTTCAAAAACCGGGACTAAAGGGCCTTACCAACCGGGCCAAAAGCCCCTTTTTCTACTAGTGATAATAAACACTAGGATGGTATTGGGAAATATTTTCCCTTTCATTAGTACTCTCTTCATATTCTATTTGTTCTCTTGTCTTTAGATAGTTGGCAATATATGGATTCTCAATGCAATTTACCACACAAAACATATAAATTTCCTCTAGATCAAAATCAAGAAATCTCTCGAGATTAAATTTTGGAATACCCTTAGTTATACGTTTCATTTCTTCATATCCCAAAATAAGACTACGCTCTTTATGATGCTCAAGGGTAATCAGGTTATCACAATTTTTGGACACGATTTGATCATGAAATAATTTGCATTGGAGATTTAAATGACCACGTTCATTGCAAAGTTTACAAGGATGGAGAAAAAAATTAAATCTTTCAGCACAATCATCTAGCCTCTCTTGCAACATTTTTTTCCAAATATTTATGCTTCTTACAAAATATATCTTCCCTTTTTGGTGTGCATTTGCACTCCCAATTCACTCCGCAAAAATTGACATGTTTATAAGAAACATTTTTGTCTAAGAAACATTTTTGTCATGACATGTGCAATCATCATTAGCATTTTAGATATTCAAAGAATTCATACTAACAACATTGCAATCATGCTCATCATTCAAATATTTTGTGCCAAACATTTTATTCACTTCTTCTTCTAACAACTGAGCACAATTTTCGGATCCATCATTTTCGAGAAAGATATTATAAAGATGATCAATAATATGATGCAACCTCAATTCCATTTTTTATGTAATTTTATTTTTATATACCAAACTAGTGATAAACAAAGAAACTAAAAGATTCAATTGCAAGATCCAAAGATATACCATCCAAAGATATACCTTCATGCACACACCTCCCCGGCAACGGCGCCAGAAAAGAGCTTGATGTCTACTATGCAACTTTATTCTTGTAGACTTGTGTTGGGCCTCCAAGCGCAGAGTTTTGTAGGACGGTAGCAATTTTCCCTCAAGTGGATGACCTAAGGTTTATCAATCCGTGGGAGGGGTAGGATGAAGATGGTTTCCCTCGAACAACCCTGCAACCAAATACAAGAAATCTCTTGTGTCCCCAACACACCCAATACGATGGCTAATTGTATAGGTGCACTAGTTCGGCGAAGAGATGGTGATAAAAGTGTAATATTGATGGTAAAATATATTTTTATAATCTGAATAAATAAAAACAGCAAGGTAGCAAATAGTAAACGGGCACAAAAACGGTATTGAAATGCTTAGAAACAAGGCCTAGGGTCCATACTTTCACTAGTGCAATCTCTCAACAATGCTAACATAGTTGGATCATATGATTATCCCTCAAAGTGCAATAGAGAATCACTCCCGAGTTCCTATTAGCGGAGAACAAAAGATAGAAATTGTTTGTAGGGTACGAAACCACCTCAAAGCTATTCTTTCGGATTAAACTATCCTAGAGTTCGTACTAAAATAACACCATATGACACACACCAACAAACTCTAATGTCACCTAGATACTCCAATGTCACCACAAGTATTCGTGAGTTAATTCTATGATATGCATCAAACAACTTCATGATCATAATATTCAATCCACACAAAGAACTACAAGGGGACCCCAAAGTTTCTATCAGAGAAAAGATAATAAAAACGTGCATCAACCCCTATGCAGAGATTACCCCAATGTCACCTCGGGAATCCGCAAGTTGAGTGCCATAACATACATCAAGTGAATCAATATGATACCCCAATGTCACCTCAAGTATTCGTACCGCAAGACATACATCATGTGTTCTTAGATCTGAACATTCAATCCGACAAGACAAAACTTCAAAGGGTAAAGATTTAGTTCATCACAAAAAGAGTAGAGAGAGGGCAAACATCATATGATCCATCTATGTTAACAAAGCCCATGCTATATCAAGATCGTGACATCTCAAGATCACGAGAGAGCGAGAGATTAAACACATAGCTACTGGTACAAACCCTCAGCCCCGAGGGTGGACTACTCCCTCCTCATCGTGGTGGCCGCCAGGGTGATGAAGATGGCCATCGGTGATGATTTCCCCCTCTGGCAGGGTGCCGGAACGGGCTCCCGATTGGTTTTTGGTGGCTACAGAGGCTTGCGGCAGCGGAACTTCTGATCTAGGTTAAGCCCGAAGGGTTTTGGAATATTTGAGAATTTATAGGGTGAAGAGGGGGTACGGGAGGCCACCGAGGTGAGCACAACCCACCAGGGCGCGCCTGGGGGCCCAGGCGCGCCCTAGTGGGTTATGCGCCCCTCGGGGCACCCCCAGGTGCAGCTCTGGCCCATTGGGTGTATTCTGGTCCATAAAAAATCCTCAAAAAGTTTCACGGTGTTTGGACTCCGTTTGATATTGATTTCCTGCGATGTAAAAAACAAGTAAAAACAGCAATTGGTACTGGGCACTGGGTCAATAGGTTAGTCCCAAAAAATTATGTAAAGTAGCTATAAAATGATTGTAAAACACCCAAGAATGATAATATAACAACATGAATACTTCATAAATTATAGATACTTTTGAGACGTATCACTGGCACGAACGCGCCGCTGGGCATCGTCGGGGTAGGCCCTGACCAGTGCACACGCAAGAGTGCAGAGGTGGCTCCGACCTTTGAGATCTTCTTTGCTTCTCCATTAATCCGAGCACGGGTTAGTTTCTAGTTTTTACGTCGCCATGCAACGCCAATCATGGTGGGTCCATTCTCTTAATGGCCCGTGAATGACTTTAACTCACGGGTGGGTAACTGCCAATTCACTCTTCCCACCATGCCCTTATCCTAAGCCACGTATGCTGCATGTGTTGAGTGGGGTATGTAATGGAGGCGTGTGGTGCGGGAGAGCATCAAGGCAGGGGCCCGGTCTTCTTGGATTGGTGGAGGAGGACGGCGGTTACTTGCCGGGGAATCAGCCCCCAACCCCCAGCTTGCCTAGAAAAGGAGGAGCGGGGGAGAGGTGTAGGCATTCATCCTCATTCCTTTATTCCTCGATCCTTTGCTTTCTCCTGGATATTCTGAAAGTGAGAGCCCCGGGCCTGGCTTAGAGCTGATGATGCCGAATGCTCGTGCCGGTGTTTGGGGAGTGAGTCTAGTCTAGGCCTAGAGGTGGTGCGGTAGGCGAGCCGTTCGTGGCGCAGGAGATATCAAGCTTCCCCATTGTGGTGAAGTGTTTGCTTCCTCTGCCTTGGTCGTCTGCCTGGTGGGGACCGTGGTACCCCGCTTGCAGCTTGTCGGCTTGCTGGCCAGGTCCTCGGAGTCTTCGGCGCCCGTCTGGGGCGCAGGGCTCAGGATCGTCGGTAATCCCAGTTCTGCCCCCTCCCTCTGGACTTGGAGCTGATGTCGAAGAGGAGGGCGCCATCCTGCCCGCTAAGGTGGGGAGTAGCAACCTCGAGCGCCCTGGTCGTTGCGGTCGCCCGCCGTCTCCTCGGGGGGGGGGGGGTGCCAGACTGAGAGGTCGGCATCCTCCTAGAGCTACGTTGATGAAAATGAAGCTAGGGAAGATGAAGAAGGCGGGAGGCAGGCCGTCACGTCGGAGAACGATGGCACCGATGCGTTCATCTCGTACTAGCGACATGCCGCCTCGTCTTTCCGTTCTTCCCCTTCCCTCCCCGGAACCATCATCACTGGCCTCCCGGTCACCAGGGAGGGGGCCACTCTCTTGGTGCCTTCGCCTCCTCCAGCAGTCTTCCAGCTGAGCTCCGATGGGCCTGCCTGCCGGTGCCCGCGCTAGGGCTTCTGGCTGGTCCCGGAGGTGGTGACCACGACACCGCTGAGCTCCTTCAGCCCTCCTCCTTTGCAGCCTCGCCACTCCCGGTCTTGTCAGGCTGCGTCCGGCAGGCCATGACGGGACCGGGAAGGGCTCCTGCTTGGGCGCTGCTCCTGCCCCTTCTCTTCCCACCGCACTACCTAGGATAAGAGGAATAGGGAGAGGAGTTTACGGGGCACTTATCTTTTTTCAATCTTAAATCTGTAGGCACTTGCCAAATTTTAGTTCAAATAATGTAATTTCTTGAATCCATGTTTTTGTCCTGTAAGGTTTTTACTTGTTTGATCAGCACATTAATGAAAAACATAATCCTTGCCGGGGACTCGTGCAAGTATATGTCCATGTAGAGGTGCGATGCCTCTATATTTTAAGTAAACGAGCCCCTCCCCCCCCCCGACAGGCTATCCTGCCAGTACCCTCTGTTTTGTTGCCGGGGAGTTAGGCCTACCGGGCAGAAATCATGAAGAGGGACCAGCACCCCGCCAGCCCTTTTCCACCAAAGGCCACTGCGACCACCCTAACCGAAGTAACGTTAGAGCCAAAGGGTGGGAGCACCTAAGTTTCGAAGGGTAGCAGGTTTCCTCATGCACCAGACCACACTTACAGAACACCCATGGATACAAGGAAAAACTTATCTGTTTGGCTCGCCGGAGACCACAATGCTCATGATATGCTGATGTCCACGGCAGGATTATGTAGATTATGCAGATGAAAATCATGCTAGATGCAATCTTATCTACATGAAGATGCAATGCTCATGATATGCTGATGTCTACTACGCAACCTTCTTCTTGTAGACGTTGTTGGGTCTCCAAGTGCAGAGGTTTGTAGGACAGTAGCAAATTTCCCTCAACTGGATGACCTAAGGTTTATCAATCCGTGGGAGGCGTAGGATAAAGATGGTCTCTCTCAAACAACCCTGCAACGAAATAACAAAGAGTCTCTTGTGTCCCCAACACACCCAATATAATGGTAAATTGCATAGGTGCACTAGCTCGGCGAAGAGATGGTGATACGAGTGTAATATGGATGGTAGATATGGGTTTTTGTAATCTGAAATTATAAAAACAGCAAGGTAGCAAGTAACAAAAGTGAGCGAAAACGGTATTGCAATGCTTCAAAACAAGGCCTAGGGTTCATACTTTCACTAGCGCAAGTTCTCCCAACAATGATAACATTATTAGATCATATGACAATCCCTCAACATGCAACAAAGAGTCACTCCAAAGTCACTAATAGCGGAGAACAAACAAAGAGATTATTGTAGGGTACGAAACCACCTCAAAGTTATTCTTTCTGATCGATCTATTGGGCTATTCCTATAAGTGTCACAAACAGCCCTAGAGTTCATACTAAAATAACACCTTAAGATACACATCAACCAAAACCCTAATGTCACCTGGATACTCCAATGTCACCACAAGTATCCGCGGGTTTGATTATACGATATGCATCACACAATCTCAGACTCATCTATTCAAACGAACACAAAGAACTTCAAAGAGTGCCCCGAAGTTTCTACCGTAGAGTCAAGACGAAAACGTGCGCCAACCCCTATTCATAAGTTTACAAGGTCACAGAACCCGCAAGTTGATCACCAAAACATACATCAAGTGGATCACATGAATATCCCATTGTCACCACAGATAAGCACATGCAAGACATACATCAAGTGTTCTCAAATCCTTAAAGACTCAATTCGATAAGATAGCTTCAAAGGGAAAACTCAATCCATTACAAGAAGGTAGAGGGGGAGAAACATTATAAGATCCAACTATAATAGCAAAGCTCGTGGTACATCAAGATCGTGCCAAATGAAGAACACGAGAGAGAGAGAGAGATCAAACACATAGCTACTGGTACATACCCTCAGCCCCGAGGGTGAACTACTCCCTCCTCATCATGGAGAGCGCCGGGATGATGAAGATGGCCAACGGTGATGGTTTCCCCCTCCGGCAGGGTGCCGGAACGGGCTCCCGATTGGTTTTTCATGGATACAAAGGCTTGCGTCGGTGGAACTCTTGATCTAGGTTCTGTTCTGGAGGTTTGGGGATATAAAAGAGGTGTTGGCGTCGAGAACAAGTCAGGAGGACCCACGAGGCAGCTACAAGGTCAGGGGCGCGCCCTCCACCCTTGTGGTGGGCTTGGGACCCTTCTCCGGTATCTTTTTGTTCTAGTATTTTTTATATTTTCCAAAAATAATCTCCGTAGATTTTCAGGTCAATTGGACTCTGTTTGATATTCCTTTTCTGCGAAACCCAAAAACAAGGAAAAAACAGAAACTGGCATATGGCTCTTGGTTAATAGGTTAGTCCCAAAAATCCGTATAAAATAGCATATAAATGCATATAAAACATCCAAGATAGATAATATAATAGCATGGAACAATAAAAAATTATAGATATGTTGGAGACGTATCAAGCATCTCCAAGCTTAATTCCTGCTCGTCCTTGAGTAGTTAAATGAAAAAAACAGAATTTTTGTTGTGGAATGCTACCTAACATATTTATCCATGTAATTCTCTTTATTATGGCATGAATCTTCAGATCCGTATGATTCAAAACAAAAGTTTAATATTGACATAAAAACAATATACTTCAAGCATACTAACAAAATAATTATGTCTTCTCAAAATAACATGGCCAAAGCAAGCTTACCCCTACAAAATCATATAGTCTGGCTATGCTCCATCTTCATCACACAAAATATTCAAATCATGCACAACCCCGGTTTTAGCCAAGCAATTGTTTCATACTTTAGTATTCTCAAACCTTTTCAACTTTCATGCAATACATGAGCGCGAGCCATGGACATAGCACTATAGCTGGAATAGACGGTGGTTGTGGAGAAGACAAAAAAGAGGGAGATAGTCTCACATCAACTTGGCGTATCAACGGGCTATGGAGATGCCCATTAATAGATATCAATGTGAGTGAGTAGGGATTGCCATGCAACGGATGCACTAGAGCTATAAGTTTATGAAAGCTCAACAAAGAAAACTAATTGGGTGTGCATCCAACTTGCTTGCTCACGAAGACCTAGGGCAATTTGAGGAAGCCCATCGCTGGAATATACAAGCCAAGTTCTATAATGAAAAATTCCCACTACTATATGAAAGTGATATCATAGGAGACTCTCTATCATGAAGATCATGGTGCTACTTTGAAGCATAAGTGTGGCAAAAAAGGATAGTAACAGTGTCCCTTCTCTCTTTTTCTCTCATTTTTTTGGGCCTTCTCTTTTTTTTGGCCTTTCTCTTTTTTTCCTCACATGGGACAATGCTCTAATAATGAAAATCATCACACTTCTATTTACTTTACAACTCAAGAATTACAACTCGATACTAGAACAAAAATATGACTCTATGTGAATGCCTCCGGCGGTGTACCGGGATGTGCAATGAATCAAGTGCGACATGTATAAATATGATGAACGGTGGCTTTTCCACAAATACGATGTCAACTACATGATCATGCAAAGCAATATGACAATGATGATGCGTGTCATAATAAAGGGAATGGTGGAAAGTTGCATGGCAATATATCTCAGAATGGCTATGGAAATGCCATAATAGGTAGGTATGGTGGCTGTTTTGAGGAAGGATATGTGGTGGGTTTATGGTACCGGCGAAAGTTGCGCGGTACCAGAGAGGCTAGCAATGGCGGAAAGAGGAGAGTGCTTATAATCCATGGACTCAACATTAGTCATAAAGAACTCACATACTTATTCCAAAAATCTATTGGTCATCGGAAACAAAGTACTACGCGCATGCTCCTAGGGGAAGGGTTGGTAGGGGTTAACCATCGCGCGATCCCGACCTCCACACAAAGGATGACAATCAAAAAATATCTCATGCTCCAACTTCGTTACATAATGGTTCACCATACGTGCATGCTACGGGACTCACAAACCTTAACACAAGTATTTATCAAATTCACAACTACTCACTAGCATGACTCTAATATCACCATCTTCATATCTCAAAACAATCATTAGGAATAAAACTTATCATAGTCTTCAATGCACTTTATATGAAAGTTTTTATTATATCCCTTTTGGATGCCCATTATATTAGGACTAAATTCATAACCTAAGCAAATTACCATGCTGTTTAGAGACTCTCAAAATGATAAAAGTGAATCATGAGAGTTTAACAATTTCTTCAAAATAAAACTACCATCGTGCTCTAAAAAGATATAAGCGAAGCACTAGAGCAAATGACAAACTACTCCAAAAGATATAAGTGAAGATCAATGAGTAGTTGAATAATTATGTAACTATGTGAAGACTCATTCTCATAAATAAAATTTCAGATCTTAAGTACTTTATTCAAACAGCAAGGAAAACGAAATAAAATAAGACGACGCTCCAGGCAAACACATATCATGTGGTGAATAAAAATATAGCCTCAAGTAAAGTTACCGATGAACGAAGACAAAAGAGGGGATGCCATCCGGGGCATCCCCAAGCTTAGTTTCTTGGGTATTCCTTGAATATTACCTTGGGGTGCCTTGGGCATCCCCAAGCTTAGGCTCTTGCCAGCCGTAGTCCATCGAAACTTTACCCAAAACTTGAAAACTTCACACCACAAAACTCAACAGAAAATCTTATGAGCTTCGTTAGTATAAGAAAATAAATCACCACTTAGGTACTCTTGTGAACTCATTCTAGATTCATATTGGTGTTATATCTACTGTATTCCAACTTCTCCATGGTTCATACCCTCCGATACTACTCATAGATTCATCAAAATAAGCAAACAACACATAGAAAATAGAATCTGTTTAAAACAGAACAGTCTGTAGTAATCTGTAACTCTTGAATACTTCTATAACTCCAAAAATTCTAACAAATTAGGACAGCCTGGGCAATTTGTGTACCAATTAGATGCAAAAAGAATCAGATCAAAAGCACGCTTATGTGAATTATGAATATTATATTCCTGGGCGCAAAAGCTTCTGTTTCTCAGCAAGATCAAAACATCACTGTAAGCCATCCCAAAGGTCTTACTTGGCACTTTATTGAAACAAAAGCGATAAAACATGATTACTAAAGTAGCTTAATCATGTGTACACGCCAAAACAGTAGGTATAAATGTTGGGTTGTCTCCCAACAAGCGCTTTTTTTTAATGCCTTTCTAGCTAGCATGATGATTTCAATAATGCTCACATAAAAGATAAGAACTGAAACACAAAGAGAGCATCATAAAGAATATGACTAGCACATTTAAGTCTAACCCAGTTCCTATGCATAGGGATTTGTGAGAAAACAACTTATGGGAACAAGAATCAACTAGCATAGGAAGGCAAAACAAGCAAAACTTCAAGATTTTCAACATAATAAAAGGAAACTTGATATTATTGAAACTTCTACAAGCATATATTCCTCCCTCATAATAATTTTCAGTAGCATCATGAATGAATTCAACAATATAACCATCACATAAAGCATTATTTTCATGATTCATAAGCATAGAAATTATACTACTCTCCACATAGGCAAAATTCCTCTGATTCATAGTAGTGGGAGCAAACTCAACAAAATAACTATCAAGTTAGGCATAATCCAATTGAAAATTAAAATCAAGATGACAAGTTTCATGGTTATCATTATTCTTTATAGCATACTGTAGGATCGAAAGTATGTCTAGAGGGGGGGTGATTAGACTACTTGACCAAATAAAAATCTAGCCTTTTCCCAAGTTTAAGTCTTGGCAGATTTTAGCAACTTAGCACAAGTCAAGCAATCAAGCTACACATGCAAGTCTAAGAGTATAGCAGCATAATGTAAAACATTTGCATATGAAGGTAAAGGGAGGAGTTTGGAGAGAGAAAACGCAATGTAGACGCGGAGATTTTTTTCCGTGGTTTCGATAGGTGGTGCTATCATACATCCACGTTGATGGAGACTTCAACCCACGAAGGGTAACGACTGCGCGTGTCCACGGAGGGCTCTACCCACGAAGGGTCCACGAAGAAGCAACCTTGTCTATCCCACCATGGCAAACGCCGACGAAGGACTTGCCTCACTCGGGTAGATCTTCACGAAGTAGGCGATCTCCTTGCCCTTACAAACTCCTTGGTTCAACTCCATAATCTTGACGGGGGCTCCCAAGTGACACCTAACCAATCTAGGAGACACCACTCTCCAAAAGGTAATAGATGGTGTGTTGATGATGAAATCCTTGATCTTGTGCTTCAAATGATAGTCTCCCCAACACTCAACTCTCTCTCATGGATTTGGATTTGGTGGAAAGATGATTTGAGTGGAAAGCAACTTGGGTAAGGCTAGAGATCAAGATTCTTGTGGTTGGATTGGAATATCTTGGCCTCAACACATGAGTAGGTGGTTCTCTCTCAGAAAATGTATGCTGGAAGTGTAGGCACGTTCTGATGGCTCTCTCCACGAATGAAGAGTGGGTGGAGGGGTACATATAGCCTCCACACAAAATCTAACCATTACACACAATGTACCAATCTCGGTGGGACCGAATCATGAAACTCGGTCAGACCGATTTAGTTCAAAATGTGAACGTTAGGCTTTTCTGTGGGACCGACATGTCAACTCGATGGGACCGATGTGACTAGGATTTCTGGCAGTGGCTATGTCAAATGAACTCGGTGGCACCGCATAGATAATATCGGTGGGGCCGAGTTTGGCTTTTGGTTTGGGACATATGTGGATATGAGAAAGTTGTTGAGGGCTTTTGGAGCATATAAGTAAGCATTTTGAGCAAGCAAGCCATTAAGCAACACCTCATCCCCTTTTAATAGTATTGGCTCTTCCTATGGACTCAATGTGATCTTGGATAACTAAAATGAAAACGTAGAGTCTTGAGCTTGAGCCAAATGCGTCCTTAGCATTTTGAGGGGTCCACATTCCTAATCCATGCCATTCCAATCATAGAACTTTATGAAATGATCATCTTGAAATAGCATTAGTTCAATCAGCTATATGTTGTTAGGAATTACCATAACGACCCAGGGATAGTTTTGCACTTTCAATCTCCCCCTTTTGGTAATTGATGACAACATATAGATCAAAGCTTCGACAAATGATAGTAAGATTTAAAATACATCGTCGCTTTGAGAATATGTGATAAGTAAGAGCTCCCCCTAAATCAGTGCATTATTTGAGATTTGCTTTCGAATGCAAATGCACAATCGATTAGGATCATGGGTTACTCTTCCATGTCACATACATCTTGGTGGAGCGCTCAAAATGATAGAAATTAAAAAAAACATGCACTCATCACCAAGCAAAGTGAATGATCATATATGAGATATAAAAGATTATATCATCCAAGCAAGGATTAAGGTAGTATATGATCAAACACATGATCATACAAGTATCTCACACACACACATAAAGTATCAAACAAGCACGCACAAGAGTATCAACCAAATAGCAAGAGAGACAAAGAAGCAAAAACACTCTCTCTCGAAGCCTATGATCTTTACATTTCTCCCCTTTGGCAACAAGTTACCAAAAAGTTTGAAACTGCATAGTGTTATGTGTCTCTCTAGGCTTGATTTTTGGGAGGTGGTGTTGAGAGAACTCCAAGGACGAAAGCATCTGTAGAAGTTGTTGGAGCTGGTGGATTTGCAACTGGAGGTGGCACTGAAGCTGTAGCTGCTAGTGCTGATGTAGTTGCTCTAGTGTCAGCCATGGGCACTGCAGCAGATCTCTGACCTCTAGGCACTCTCTGAAATGCATCTGTGGTAGCCTGCCCTTTTCTCTCCCGAGCTTCTTCCTGGAGCTGCTCAACAGCTATCTGCATCTCAGTCACTTTCAGATCAAGATCATAGACCTTTGTTTCAATGATCCTATCCAAGCCCTCCTTATTTTGAGTCAGGGTGGCCAAGCCCTTCTCAATCCTCAAAGTTGCTTGAATCAGATAAGCAAGCTGATCTTGTTTGCTCTTCAGAAACACTTGAGATGCCTCTTCAACACTTGGCATCTTTGCAGCCTTCTCTCTCTTTTCTTGTGCTTGCACAGATGTGGGATCTTCTTCATTCATCACAACTGTGTTGTCCTTAAAATCTGGTCTCAAGGGTAGATGCTCCTTGTCCAAAACATAGGTGCCTGTGCCCATCTTGGATTGGATGAGCACCTGAATGTGTGGAGCATACCCACATGATCTCTTCTGATCTGCAGCTATCCTCTTGATAGTTTCCACAATCAAGCTCATGACTTTGAACTTCTAAGGCACATCAAACAGTTGCAACAAGTTGATTGAATGGCCTCTGGTCATCTTGTGATCTCCAAAATTGGGCAACAATGTATGCCTGAATATAGTGTTGATTGTGGCCAAGCCGGACACCAAGTAATGTATAGATCCAAGCTTGTGTGTTTCCATGCTTTGTCTGGAATCTCCTTGTACATGTTGGCCATTGAGTTGTGGTCTTTCTTCTTCTTGGCATAGACATCCAAGTCATCTTCATGCTCTTCAGGGGCATTTATCAATTTGGCCCACTCATCAACAGTAGATTGGTACCTTGTACCCTCAGACATCCAAACTATTCTTCCATCAGGATAGAAGTGTGTAGTGGAGTAGAATTGCATGATGAGTTCATCGTTCCACTTGGTCAGCTTTTGACCCACAAACTTGTCAACACCACATGCTCTGAAGCTCTCATGTACAACTGGAAAATGGTCTTCATTCTCATCAATATATTTCCAGTCAGCCCACTTCATATCACAAACTATGGGCTTCTTGTCAAGCAATATGGTTTCATAGCAATCCTGCTGCTCTTTGGTATGGAACCTATAGTCCACAACAGTCTTTCTCCTCATAGCATAAGGGTCACTTTGTCTCCAAAGTCTGAGACCTGCATCCTTCCTGATGCTCATATCTTCTACCACTGGATGGCTGTCATTATGATCTGGAGTTTTTGGTTTGAGCTTCCTAAGCACTTGGGCTTCAACATCTTCTTATTCATCCATCTCAGGCACTGGGGCCTTGTTCTTCTCAGCAGCTGGAATATTCCTTGTGCTCCTCTTGGGCTTTGAAGTTTTTGAAGCTTGAGCAGTAGCTTTGTGTAACACCCCGGATGTAACTTTCCATATTTGTAACTCCAACTCTTGCCATTTTCGGCTATGTGTTATGATATTCCCTCTGTTGAGGATATAGACCTTAGAGTCACCCGCTAGGAGGGGCCGGGTTACTCATATAGTCATCGCCAGAAGCCTGGCGCCAAGCTTGAAGACGGTGGGCCAAAGATGGGCTTAAGACCCGGATATGGCTTAAGGCCCGTAGTTGCAATCATTGTTATGGTATAACTTGTAGTGTAAGGCAAGAATAGTTGAGAGTCCAAGCCGGACACTCTTATGAGCCGGCCGGGACTCTGAGAGCTGCAGGGCGTCACCCTCCCTATATAAAGGGACGACCCGGCAGCGGTTTAAGGCAGAGAACAATCTCATCGAGAGCCGGGCATAACAGTTTAGCTCCCTGGTGATCGTAACCCTAATCAATACCACCTCAAACTGGACGTAGGCTTTTACCTTCACCGTAAGGGGCCGAACCAGTATAAACCCTCGTGTTCCTTGTCCCGCATTAACCCCTTCAAGCTTCCTAGTTGCGATGGCTCCACGACTAAGTCCTAACTCAAGGACATCTGCCGTGACAATTCCACGACAGTTGGCGCCCACCGTGGGGCCAGGCGCACGGTGGATTTGAGTTCTTGAAGGGCAGCTTCGAAGGGCTCAAGGGATACGCTGTGGGCCGGATGACCAAGAGTCGTCGCGGCAAGCTCTATATCGACGATGCAAACTGGGGCCCCGACGCCGGCTCAATTGAGTACGGGTACCGGGTCCCCTTTGGCGGAATTCATGTTTTCATTGGCAAGATTGGTGAGCCGGGCCCTGAGCCGGATCTCTGCGCCGATCCCATCGAGACGGCTCAGCGTGCACGACCCGCCCGGCCCTGGCCTGCCTTACGGCACGCTTTTGTGGGATGTATCCATGGAGGGCCCTCTGATCAATCTGGATCTGGTGATGAGGCCGCCGCCGGCTCTGACGGCGAGTCGTCCACCGATGAGTCAAACTCGTTGTATCAACTCCAAGATGGCAGGCTCATGGGTTGTTCCGATGGTGACAGTATTCCGGACCCGTTTGAGCCGCCAAGTCAAGTTGGAGTCTTTATGGCCGGTGCGCAGCCTATTCAGAACCCCGCTGCTGGAGCGGGAAACCCGGTGCCTTCTCCGGCTCAGGTACTAATGGATCTTACGGACAAGATGACGGCGCTATTAACCGCTACGGTTGACCTGGCAGATCAAGCTCAGCATGATGCGGAGGTGGCGCAGTTAAAATTGGATCTAGTGAAAGCCAAGGAGGATCTGGCAGCAGAGGGGATCAGGATGGCTGCGGAAAGGGCGGCTCTCGATGCCCAAACCCAGTTGATTCAAGCGCAGTCCTTCCGGCTAACGATGGATCAAAACGCGTCCAATGAGGTCCTGAGAAGGAGGCATCAAAAGGCCCAATCTCGACTCCCTCCGGTTTACGATCCGCGAAACCTCTTCAACACGCCAGGTGCAGGGTCTAGTAACCCGCCAGGGGTCATAGTGCCCGGGTCTGGGACCCCTATTCAGCCCCAAGTGATGGGGCCTCCCCAGGTGCTCCCTGCCCCGCCTCAGTATGTACCAACACCCCCGGGTCATTATAATAACCCGCTGGAGAACATGGTCGCCGCGGCGGCACGGCTGGCGGCTCTCCCAGTCGACGGCGACTCTCCGACGGCTATTGAAACCCGTCGGGTCAGGGAACTCCTTCAGACAGCACTGGCGCAGCAAGAGGCGTATTCCTACGGCCGAGACAGGATCCACTCGACCCCTCGTCCAGGCCGGAGCCCGAGTTACAGCAGACGCATGGTCTCAGCGACCGGTTCAAGTAACGTCCGACGCCATGACCCGCCCCCTGGCCATGGCCCGGTTCATAACGGAGCCTTTCACGCAGCAGACCAGGACAGAGCGCGGCAAGAGGCGGAGCAGGTGCCTCAATTGACGGCTTACCAGACCCCCCCGGCTTATCCGACGACTTCCGTCGACGTGGGTATCCCTACCAGGACTGGGGGTGTCCCTTGTTTAGTACCAGCTATCCGCAATGAGCGTCTACCCAAGGACTTCAAAGGCCCTAGGAAGGTGCCTAATTACACAGCAGACTTACAGCCTGCAGCCTGGATCGAGAGTTATGAGATGGCTATGGAGCTGCTGGAGGTCAGTGAGGCGGCCATGGATAAGTACTTCACCATGATGTTAGATGGGACGGCCCGCACTTGGTTGAAAGGGCTACCACCGAATTCCATTGGGTCTTGGGCTGAGCTGAAGGCCCGGTTCATCCAAAACTTCAAGGATACCTGTAGGCAGTCTATGTCAATCGTGGATTTGACTAACTGCAAGCAGCAGGAGGGTGAGTCTACGACACATTGGGTTCGCCGAGTTAAGGAGATAATACATTCCTCGGATAAAATGGATGCCGGCTCTGCAGTTTTAATGTTGGAGCAGAATTGTCGTTTTGTGCCCCTGAAGATGAAACTCGGGCGGCTTAAGCGCGACTGCAATGATATGGGTACATTGATTGCGACTCTTGTCAAATACGCCGATTTTGATGGTACCAAGGACCCCGCTTCAGATGATGAAAGGACAGGGAAGGGAAAGAAGAACGGCAATGGCAAGGGTCCTCAGCATAACCCGGGAAACCAAGGAGGAGGCAAGCGCAAGGCCGATGGCAGCCTAGAGTTTGTAGCCAACGCCAGCTCGCAAGGTAGTAACCAGCGACGCAAGGGGAGGCCCCCTCCCCGAGGCGGCGGGTCCGGTCCGACGCTGGAACAACTGTTGAATGAGCCTTGTCCAAGGCATGGCTCTAGAGAGAAGCCAGCAACTCATCTATGGAAGGATTGTGCAATCATGAAGGCCTTTAAGAATTACAATGGCCTGGGCGGCGGCTCAGGCGCCGACGGCTTTCATGGCCCGGGCGGCGGCTCAAATTCTAACCCTCAGAACGGTCAAGGGGGCTTTAATCAGAAGTCTGGCCAGGGTCATCAATAGCAGCAGGGAGGTTATCAGACCAATCCAAAGCAGCTTAGCGGTGGGCAGTATCATGTGTTTACCACCAGTCTGTGCAAGCGAGATCAGAAGCTTCATAAGAGGGCTGTAAACGCTGTTGAGCCGGCGGTTCCACGCTACTTGCGGTGGTCAGAGCAACCTATAGTGTGGAGTAGGGAGGATCACCCTCCCCGGGTGGATAATCCGGGTCACTTGGCCCTGGTGGTGGCTCCTCAGGTGGGAGGATATAAGTTCACTAAGGTGCTCATGGATGGAGGCAGCAGCATCAACATCCTCTATTATGAGACTTTTCGCCGTATGGGATTGGTTGATAAGAACCTCAGCCAGTCAAACACTATCTTCCATGGTGTGGTACCTGGTAAGTCGGCTTATCCAGTCGGCAAGATCGAGTTGGAAGTGGCCTTCGGAGATGAAAACAACTACAGGGTGGAAAAATTGACCTTTGAGGTGGTCAAGATAAGAAGTCCGTACCATGCTATATTTGGGCGGCCGGCTTACGCCAAATTCATGGCACGGCCGTGTTATGTTTACTTACAGCTCAAGATGCCGGGTCGTAATGGGACCATTACGGTTCACGGCAGCCGGAAGGTGGCCTTGGAATGTGAGGAAGGCGATGCAGCTTATGCAGAATCTGTTTGCGCAACAGAGGAGTTGAAGTTTTACAAGGACAATGTGGACCCCACTGATATGACCTCTTTGAAAAAGCCGACTACGGAGCATGAGCCGGCAATGAAATTTAAGTCGGCTGATGAGACTAAACTCGTTGATTTCACTCCAGGAGATTCATCTCAACAGTTTAGCATCAGTGCCAACCTGGATCCAAAATAGGAAAGCACGCTCATCGAGTTCATCCGTGAGAATAGGGACATCTTCGCATGGAAACCTTCGGACATGCCAGGTGTACCTAGAGAACTCGCTGAGCACACTCTCAATGTTGATCCGAAATTTAAGCCGGTCAGGCAGTTCCTTCGGCGGTTCAATGAGGAGCGGCGGAAAGCTATTGGTGAAGAGGTGGCCCGGCTCTTGGCGGCCGGGTTTATTGTTGAAGTCTTTCACCCGGAGTGGTTGGCTAACCCGGTGCACGTGCTCAAGAAGAACGGCACTTGGCGGATGTGTGTGGATTATACGGACTTAAACAAGGCATGTCCGGCTGATCCTTTTGCCCTCCCCCGTATTGATCAAATTATTGATGCTACGGCAGGTTGTGCGCGCTTAAGTTTCTTGGATGCTTATGCCGGATATCATCAGATTAAATGGCAGTTAAGGACCAGGAGAAGACGGCGTTCATCACTCCCTTTGGAGCCTTCTGCTATGTGTCTATGCCCTTTGGACTCAAGTGTGCACAGGCGACTTACCAGCGTTGTGTACAGAACTGCCTTCATAAACAGATTGGGCGCAATGTTCACGCTTATGTGGACGATATTGTGGTCAAGTCCATAAAAGAGGAAACCCTGATAGATGATTTAAGGGAAACCTTTGATAATCTCCGGGTCTACAAGATGATGCTTAACCCGGCCAAGTGTGTTTTTGGTGTTCCTGCAGGCAAACTTTTGGGTTTCTTGGTTTCGGACAGAGGCATTGAAGCTAACCCGGAGAAGATCAAAGCCATCACCTCCCTAGCTAAGCCGGCGTGTATAAATGATGTTCAGCGCTTGGCGGGTCGCATCGCTGCTTTAAGCCGGTTTATAAGCCGTTTGGGTGAGAAGGCCATGCCATTATATCAGTTGATGAAGAAAACTGATAACTTTGTCTGGAATGATGCAGCTAATACCGCTTTTGAGGATTTGAAAAAGCAGCTGGCAGAGCCCCCAGTCCTTGCTGCTCCGGTTGATAAAGAGCCCTTATTACTGTACGTGGCGGCGAACACACGAGCCATCAGTGTGGCTGTGGTGGTGGAACGCAAGGAAGAGGGTAAGGAGCATCCGGTTCAGCGGCCGGTTTATTATGTCAGCGAAGTGCTTATCGAGTCCAAACAGCGGTATCCACATTGGCAGAAGCTTGTTTATGGTGTGTTCATGGCAAGCCGGAAGCTTAACATTATTTCCAGGGCCATCCCATAACCGTGGTCAGTTCTGCCCCTCTTGGTGATATCATTCAAAATAGAGAGGCCACAGGGAGAGTGGCTAAGTGGGCTATCGAGCTCGGACCTCATGGTCTCAAATATGTGCCACGCACTGCTGTTAAATCTCAGGCCTTGGTGGATTTCATCAATGATTGGACAGAGTCACAAGTGCCCGAGCAAAAGCCGGATAACACATATTGGACTATTCACTTTGATGGGTCCAGGCAGTTGGAGGGCTCGGGGGCTGGAGTTGTATTGGCTTCCCCTAAAGGTGACAAGTTCCATTATGTGCTACAGTTGATGTTTCCTTGCACTAACAATGCGGCTGAGTACGAGGCCTTGCTCCACGGTCTTCAGATGGCTAAGGAGATGAGCTTGAGCCGGGTAAGGTGTTTCGGTGACTCAGACTTGGTGGCTCAACAAGTATCAGGCAAGTGGGACTCTAAGGACCCTCTCATGGCGGCTTATCGCCGCGAAGTTGATGCCATTGCTGGGCACTTTCAGGGCTACCAAGTAGAGCACATTGATCGCAGGAAGAACGAGGCCGCTGATGCTTTAAGCCGGCTAGGCTCCCAGCGAAAGCCGGTGCCGCCTAATACTTTCCTGGATGTCCTGTATAATCCTTTTGTTAAGTTGCCTACAGAGGAAAACTTGGCTGTCCCCGACCCAGAGGCACGACTGGTGGCAGCTCTCCATATCATACCAGACTGGATAATGCCCTATCTGGCTTACATGACCCGGGGCGAGTTGCCTGAGGATGAAACTTTGGCCAGGCAAATAACCCGGCGGGCTAAGTCCATGATTGTTATCAATGGTGAGTTGCACCACCGCAGTGTTACGGGAGTGTTTCAGCGTTGTGTTTCCCCTGAGGAAGGGCAAGAGATCTTGCGTGAGATCCATGAAGGGGATTGTGGCCATCACGCCGGCTCAAAGTCTCTTGTGGCCAAGGCTTTTCTTCATGGTTTTTATTGGTTGACGGCTCATGCTGATGCAGAGGACTTGGTCAGTAAGTGTGATGGTTGCCAAAGGTTCTCGCGACGGGCTCATGTACCGGCTCAAGAATTGAGGATGATCCCAATTACTTGGCCCTTTGCGGTCTGGGGGCTTGATATGGTTGGGCCTTTCAAAAGGTCCAAGGATAAGAAGACCCACCTTTTGGTGGCAGTTGACAAATTTACCAAGTGGGTTGACGCGGAGCCAGTTAGCAAGTGCGATGCAGCCACGGCGGTTCAGTTGATGAAAAAGGTGATCTTTCGCTTTGGTTTTCCGCACAACATTATCACTGACAATGGCACCAATCTCTCCAAAGGCGCCATGGAAGAGTTTTGTCAACGAGAGCATATCCGACTTGATGTTTCCTCAGTGGCTCATCCTCAATCCAATGGTCAAGCTGAGAGAGCTAATCAGGAGATTCTGAAGGGTATCAAGCCCCGGCTTTTGGTCCCTTTGCAATGGACGCCGGGTTGTTGGGTGGAGGAGTTGCCCTCCGTGTTATGGAGCATCAACACTACTCCTAACAGGTCTACAGGTTTTACGGCTTTCTTCATGGTTTATGGGGCAGAAGAAGTCCTCCCCAGTGACATCCGTCATGACTCACCTCGAGTGGCGGCTTACGTTGAGGCGGATAATGAACAGGCGCGCCAGGATGCTCTTGACTTGTTGGATGAACAGCGTGATGTGGCAGCAGCCCGTTCAGCGATTTACCAACAAGACCTGCGCCGTTATCATAGCCGTCGGGTTAAATCCCGAGTCTTCCAGGAAGGTGATCTCGTGCTCCGGCTCATCCAGGATCAAACAGATGCACACAAGCTATCCCCGCCTTGGGAAGGGCCCTTTGTGGTCAGCAAGAATTTGCACAACGGGTCATATTACCTCATTGACATTCGGGAGCACAAAGATTCACGTAAGTCGGAGGAAGAGACCCGACGGCCGTGGAACATAGCTCAGCTTCGGCCTTACTACACTTGAGCCACCGGCTCTCATGATGTACATACTTCTCTAAACCATGTATATATTATGATAAGCAATAAAGCAGGACCTCTGTCCTTTTTTCTCCTCCAAATGTGCACGTGTTGTTTTCATTGCCAGATTACATGATAACTTGAAGGAGGATCCGGCTTATGATCGTATTCGTATCTAGCCGTAGGCGATAAGGTCACTTGGGGGCTTCCTGTTCAAACATAGGTCGTATTCGAACCAAAGAGAACACAACTGTCGATACCTATTTGATTGGCAAAGTGCCGAGCTCATTGGGGAGTTTTCTTTGATCATATTTGAATCTTAGTTTAACCCCTTTGAGAACCGACGTGGATCGTATTCGAATCAGCGTCGTTAAACAATTCTTAAAGTCATTTGGGGGCTTCTTGTTCAAACATGGGTCGTATTCGAACCAAAGAGAACATAGCTGTCGATACCCTCTTGATTGGCATCGCCACACCCACTGGGGGCTATATGATCGTATTCGAATCCTAGCATAACCCATTTGGGCCGGGTCTCTGGTCGTATCCGAACCGGAAGCCCCTAAGTTCCTCTGTTTTATAGCAAGTTCCGTCTGTTTCTTTCCAAGTGTGTACGGCCGGGTCTCACTTTGCCGGCTTAACTTTGGTTTACAGTATTAGCTGAACACAATGGGTGTTATTAAGATAGGTAAACCGGAATTTCGGTACCAACCTTCCTACCCGGGTTATCTAAGCCGGAAGTATTCTTGCAGGCCGCTAAGTATGTTATTACGGCTGTATTCAGGATATTATTGAAGACCAGTCCTTTTTTGATTTCTATTCCAGGTTATCTAAAACCTATGATTCTCAGGGCGGTCAGCCACCTCGAGGCTTGTGATTTGTCTTTCTCTGCAGGATAGTTACAGGCAACTATTTTGAGAGTAAGGAAAACAAATGATTAATTATGACCCGGAGAAACATAAAGGAGACAATTTCAACAGACTTCAGAATTCAAGGCGTGCACGATGGCACGACAAAGATAAAGTATTGGTCCTACTCTGTTACAAGACTCGTTGAGTCCAAAAGGGGTGAGGCATTGTTTGGTAAACCGCCAGCCGAGTTACGACGCTTGCTGAGTTGAAGTCTCCGGCTCGTTCTTATCTTCTCCTCCGGCTGATCCCAAGACCTGGAAAGTTGATGACTTCCAGTCGATGCCGCTGAGAGCTTCGAATTGGGCTTCCTCGTCAATTAACCCGGCCGGGTCAATTTCCGGGGTGAAGGTGTGCTGACGAGCCGGCGGGATCAAGTTGAGGGCTTCATAGCGTGGAGTAGGGATCCTCTGATTTTCTGCATCGTAACCCGGCTGATACTTAGTCAGATCTGTATCATTGCCAATCAGAGTGGCCACCGGGCGTACGGCCTTCACGCAAGCTGTGAAAGTCCTTCTGATCGAAAGTGGAGCCGTCTTCCTTCAGGCTTGGATAGCCAAGGGCGATGTCCGCCGGGTCTAACTCCGGCAGGAACGCCTTGGCCCGGCTCAGCGCGGCGGTCGCTCCGGCTCTTGCAGAGGCCCGTCGCAGCTCTTGGATCCGTTGAGGCAGTACAGCGAGCCGGCGAAGGACTTCTGCCAGGTGAGTCGGCACCTCGTTGGATAGGGCCACCACAGCTAAGGCACGCTGTGACCCGGTGTAGAGCTGCTCCACCAGGGTATACACGGCCTTCAGCTTGGTTACCATGCTCTGGTTGAGGTTGGCACTTCTGGGACCTGTTTAACAGAATCAGATAAGCCGCCGACAAGGATGCATTATGAGATATAAACATTCTAAACTTGATGAAAGCCGGTGAGGCGACTTACCGAAGATTGCGGCCACCATCTGGGACACCTGGCGCTTTAGGCCGGAGAGCTCGGCGGTCTTCTCGGAGAGAGTCTTCTCCGCCTGTTCAGCCCGGTCATCAATGCGGCCTTCTCTTCGGCCCACGCCTTCCGCTCAGCGTCAAACTCCGTCTTCAGCTTCTCTTGAGCGGCGATGCTAGACACAAATTTGGCATTTGCCTTCCGGGTCTCCATCTCTTGCATCTTCAGCCGATTCTTGAGATCAGCCATGTCAGCCTCTAGCTTCTTGCCAGCAGCCTGCATACATTTCCGGGTTATGACATGAACAGTTACTATATAAATCTCAAGTCCCAAGTGTTTTCCAAGCAAAGACACTTGGCACTTGGGGGCTAATGCATATTGAACGTTTCTATCTACAAATGGCCAGTTCAATTGGGTAAGCCGGAACCTAAGTCTACAACATATTCAGTCATAAGTCGTCGACTTGGGGGCTAGCATGGTAAAGGTAACTATGCAGTAAGTGCGAGGACAGCAGAATGATACCTCAGATTTCTGCTGGATCTGGTTCACCATGGCAACCTCTGCGTCCCGGCTCTTGTGCACTTGGCTGATGTAGCTAGAGACGAGCTCTCCAATGCTCAGGTTGGTGTGGTCGGAGAGGTCCAGGTTCACCCGGTGGGGCTGCAGCAACTCCCCCTTAGCGGAGCACTTAGCCAGTGCGGTAGGTCTCCCCGGCTCAACAAATTCTGTCCGGGTGATTACCACGTCCGGATCATTTGCTGGTTGAGCCGAGCCGGAGGCCTCCGGGTTAGCAGACGCTTCGGCAGCTGCCTTGTTAGTTGGAGCGGCGGCTTCGGGAGCGGAGGCAGCTGGCGGTTCTTGATCTGCTGCCTCCGGCTCAGGCAACTCCAGCTCTTTGATTGGCTTGGCTTTCTTCGCCCTCTTGGTGAGTTTGGCTTGGGCACTGAAAGGACAGAAACTTTAAGCACAAAAAGGGTAAGTAAAGACAAGTATAACATGAGATGGTTGTCATTACCCGGGCGCGGTCTTGAAAGCCGGAAGACTCGACTGCATAGAGTCGCCCGAAGAGGGGGAGGTCTCCTGATAATTTGAGTCAGAAGAATTGAGTGGCTGACGGATAACACCCGCCAACGGATGAAAAGGGTACAAGTGGGAAATAACCTCAGTTTGGCGCTTCTTCGATGCGTCAGGTAGCCCGGAGGAGAGGTCGGTGTCCTTGTTGGTCCGGGTGTGACGCCGGCTCTCATGAACCTGTTTCTTCAAAATAAATTGAGGATCTTGATAAGCTAAAGGATGTGAAAAGCTTACTTTCCGGGTTACCCTTCGGACTTTCAGCCTTGGCAAGGGCTCCGAGTCGGAGGAAAGTGATATTACCTCTTCAACCACAGGGTTACTGGCTCCAGTGTCATCCTGTTGATGAACAAGTGTTGGTAAGGCGGACAAGAAATAAACAATAAACATAACAAAGAGCTTACAGGTTCAGGGGTTACCTCTGACTCGGAGTTGTCGCTTAATTGCATCAGCTCCGAAGCAGTTGGGCTACTCCCCTTCTTGCGGGGGGCGGCTTTCTTGGCGGCTTTCTTCACCTTTCTGGCCTTCTTGGCCGCTTTGTGGTCATATTTGACCCGCCAGAACTTGTCATCAGCCTGAAAGAATACAATGAGGTTTTATTAAAAATGATTCAGATGAAAGTTATGTACAGATAAGATGCTCAGATCAGCGGCTTACCGCTGGGGCTGGGTTGGTCTTCCAGAAGGGGGCTAACCCGGTCCGTCCGCAGTCTGCCAGGCTCTCGTTCAAGAGAGCCTTGGTCATCTCCTCTGCAACGTCTTCAGGAAGATCATTGCGGCTGTGTCTCTGAGGGTCGTCCTTTCGGCCCGTGTACTCACACATTAAGCCGGGGCGGCGGCTCAATGGGATCACCCGCCACGAGATCCAGACCCGGACCAGATCGATTCCATTCAGACCATTGCCCAGGAGAGCCTTGATCTTGTTGATAGTGGGGAGCAGAGGTTGGCGCTCCGCTTGAGTCAGCTTGTCTGATAGTGGGTGAGTCGGCTCCAGGCGTGAGGGGCGAAAGCCGGGCAACGGACTTTCATCAGCCGGCGACGTGTCTTGGCAGTAAAACCACGTCAGATTCCAGTCCTTGGGGTGGCTGGGCGGCTCTGCGTAAGGGAAAAGGCAGTCCCTTCGCCGCTGAATGGAGATGCCACCTAGCTCTAGACTTGGCCCATTGGCGCACTCATTCTGACGGTTCAAGTAAAAAAGCTCTCTGAAGAGCAGCAGACTAGGTTCTTCTCCAAGGTAAACCTCGCAGAACACTTGGAAGTTGCAGATATTGGACACTGAGTTGGGTCCTATGTCCTGCGGCCGCAGATCGAAGAAATTCAGAACGTCTCTGAAAAACTTTGAACCGGGCGGTGCGAAGCCCCGGCTCATATGATCCGCAAAAATCACTACCTCCCCGTCCTTTGGCTGTGGTCTCTCTTCTGATGGGTCAGGGGCACGGTAGGACATGATGTCCTTCTTGGGCAGATATCCAGACTTAACAAAATCCGCTAGGGTCTCATTGGTGACATTGGACCTCATCCAGTTGCAAGTAATGGAGGCTTTGGGAGCTTTGGGAGGCATGGTGGAAGTCGGCAGTCTATGATAAAAGGAAAAACGTCCGGGTTAATTATGAGCCGGAAGAAATCTACAGTTCAATGTCAAGTTGGCGGCTTATGAAGGGGACTAATGGTATACATTTAAGTGCATCGGGCTATTTAAGCCGCCGAGGGATTGAGAGTAATTTTATTGTCTACAGGCCTTATCACAGCTAAGCCGGAAATTTTATGGCGCATGGTTTTCTTTAAGCCGGAAGGTTCTACGGCGCGTGGTTTCTTTAAACCGGAACTATAAACCGCCGAGATTCAATGATTGCAGTTTTTTACTAAGTGTGGTAAAACAGGTTTCACACATCGCAGTAAAATTTTTGGATCAAAATGGTCGGGTAAAAGAAAAGTTTCTAGACCTAGAAACAGACGCGAGGAGGTTCTTGAGCTTGAACAAGGTTCTTATGCAGTAAAAAGAGGGATATTTGCATGTGAAATGGGTCTTCAACGTCTACCGCAGTAAGTCTATACAGAGCTAAGATCAAAAAGGGGCAGTAAAATTCAAATCTACTGAGAGCCGCGATGAACTATGAAGAACAGAGGAAGAACTACGAAGCCCTAGTGTGGATCTGCCCTATGGAGTGGCGAGGACTCACCGGAGCTGAAGAGGAGCGGAGGTTGCCGCCGTTTGTCTGGACCGAGTCAGGGTGATGCAGCGGCCAAGGTTGACGAAGTCCGGGGGCGCAACGGTGGTGGCAGTAGCAGAGCTCGGGCAGGGGAGCAGTAGCGCGAGGAAGAAGATGAAGGAGAGAGAAGTGGCTGAAAGCCCGTCGGGCCGGCCTATTTATAAGGCGAGTTCATAAGCGGGCGCGAGAATCAAGGAGACCACGACGTGGTTATCTCCCCACGAAACGCCTCGATTTTCGGGATGACAGTAAAGAAAAAGATCCGTCGCGGATCTGGTGGAATAAAAAATGGGCATAATGGAAGATGACGTCATGGCGGATTACCCGGAGTCCAGAGGATGATGTCATGCCGGGTTATGGCCTTCACACAATTGTAAGACGGAGGTTTTCTGTCGAAGGAATGGAAGATTGACATGAGCCGGCTCAAATCAATCTAGGGCCTAATGTTGAGGATATAGACCTTAGAGTCAGCCGCTAGGAGGGGCCGGGTTACTCATATAGTCATCGCCAGAAGCCTGGCGCCAAGCTTGAAGACGGTGGGCCAAAGATGGGTTTAAGACCCGGATATGGCTTAAGGCCCGTAGTTGCAATCATTGTTATGGTAGAACTTGTAGTGTAAGGCAAGAATAGTTGAGAGTCCGAGCCGGACACTCTTATGAGCCGGCCGGGACTCTGAGAGCTGCAGGGCGTCAGCCTCCCTATATAAAGGGACGACCCGGCAGCGGTTTAAGGCAGAGGACAATCTCATCGGGAGCCGGGCATAACAGTTTAGCTCCCTGGTGATCGTAACCCTAATCAATACCACCTCAAACTGGACGTAGGCTTTTACCTTCACCGTAAGGGGCTGAACCAGTATAAACCCTCGTGTTCCTAGTCCCGCATTAACCTCTTCAAGCTTCCTAGTTGCGATGGCTCCACGACTAAGTCCTAACTCAAGGACATCTGCCGTGACAATTCCATGACACCCTCCGTGGTCGAGTTTTGTTTTCCGTTTTGCATTTTGTTTTTGTCATGCATCTCATATCATGTCATCACGTGCATTGCATTTGCATACGTGTTCGTCTCATGCATCCGAGCATTTTCCCCGTTGTCCGTTTTGCAATCCGGCGCTCCCATCTCCTCCGGTGCACCCCTTATTTCTTGACGTGAGCCGGTGTTAAACATTCTCGGAATGGACCAAGGCTTGTCAAGTGGCCTTGGTATACCACCGGTAGGCCAGCGGTCAAGTTTTGTTCCATTTGGAGGTCGTTTTGTACTCCAATGGTTAACCGGGTAACCGCAGATGCCTTTTGGTTGTTGCAGCAAAACCCCTCTCTAAACAGCCCCAAACTCCTCTAAGTCACTTCCATGCTGTAGGTCGTTCGATCACGATCGTGTGGGCGAAAACCGCACCTCATTTGGACTCTCCCAGCTCCCTCTACCTATATATACTCCCCCCTCCGAATACATTCACAGATCAAAACCTTAAAAATCTCCCCGCCGCCACCGGACGTGTCCGTACCACGCCGGACGCTTCTCCACCGCCGCCCGCGTCCAACCAGCCGCCGCCACGTGTCACCGCCGCCCGCGTCCAACCAGCCGCCGCCACGTGTCACCGCCGCCCGTCCCGCGCCGCCGGCCCGGAGAGCCCGTACGGGGCCCTCCCGGCCCGTTCCTCCCGCGCCGCCGCTCGCTTGCGCCCACCTCCTCGCGTGCCCGCACCGCCG